>NC_091285.1:376231210-376531210 GCF_032444005.1 Ranitomeya imitator
ATACATATTACATAAATACATACAACATAAATAAAACATACTACATGCACACAACATTCATACAACCTACCCCATACATGCAACATACATACAACATGCAACATGCATACAACATACATACTACATACATACAACATTCATACTACATATATACTACATACTTACATACTACATACATACATACAACATACTACAAACATACAACATACATACATACTACATAAATACATACTACATACATACTACATACATACTATATACAATTCATTCATACATTACATACAATACATACATATTGACATACAGTACATATAACAGAGTACATACTCACCATCACTTGTCACTTTGATCCCCGAAGCCAGTGTCATCTGTAAAAAATATTAAAATACCAAACAAACAATATACTCCCTGATCCACAGAAAACCACGAGTGTCCCATGGCGATCTTCCGTGGAAAACAGCAGCATCAGCTGATGCGACCGCTCTCTAGGGGCTCCAGGAATACAATGACAGGAGGAAGGTATTCTTCCACACTGTATTCATCCACCACTGTAAAAAAAATAATGCCTAGTCTCACTTTTGGCATTGCTGTGTGAGAAAGTTCCCACGCAGCTTTTGCCATAAAGTGAGACCAGTGAACTATAGTAACCTCTCAGTGATGCAGTGTGTCACTGAAGGTCCTATAGAGCAGTGACATCACCCGATGTCACTGTTCTATAGGCGAGATCGTCGTGGGACACTCGTTATTAATTCGACTACGGCGGACAGGTAGTTTGCGGTTTATTATTTTATGCTTTCTGCAGGCACTGAAGTATGGTAAGTATGGTTAAATTAAGAATATTAAAATACTTTTTTCTGGCTGTGTCTTTATGTTTTGAACTCTTTCACTACTGTAGGATCAATAATGGATAGGCGTCTTATTGACGTCTCTCCGTTATTAACCCGGCTTAATGTCACCTTACAATAGCAAGGTGACATTAACCCCTTATTACCCCATATCCCACCGCTACACAGGGTGGGACGAGAGGGGCTAAGTGCCGGAATTGGTACATCTTACAGATGCGCCATTACTGGGGCAGCTGCGGACTGGTATTTGTAGCCGGGGGGGCCAATATCCATGGCCCCTCTCTAGGTTATGAATATCAGCCCGCAGCTGTCTGCATAGCCTTTCTGGCTATAAAATATAGGGGGACCCCACATCATTTTTTGGGGGGTCCCCCTATTTTAATAGCGAGTAAAGGCTACACAGACAGCTGCGGGCTGATATTCATTGCCTGGGAGGGCCCATGGGTATTACCCCCTTCCCAGGCTACAAATATTGGCCCCCAGCTGTCAGCTTTCCCCCTCTGGCGCAGAAAATTGCGCTGGAGCCCACATCGTTTTTTCCCATTTTTTTCTTTATGTTCATTTATCAACATCCACCTATCTATGGATGTAGATATATCTATAGATACATAGTGTTAGGGCTAGCGGAACGCACCGAGTAGAAATAGATATTTATTATAAATGGTGCGTTCGCAGCCCGGGGTCCACCGTGCAGGGAGAACCTGCTGCTAGTGAATGGTGGCACTGTTTGGCGGTATATACTAGCTCTGTTACCTCACAGAGCAGCCGCGAGAGGAAAGCACTGCGCCCTGTTAGCCTCACAGGAGCACAAGCTTACTGCCAAGCTGATAGCAGTCTGTGGTTATACAACATGCAATCTCCTCACCGGAGAAGCCGGTATTCTAGGGGCTTATTTCAGCCAGGTCCCTGAACACACTCATACAATCTCCTCACCGGAGGTGCCGGTATTCTAGGGGCTTATTTCAGCCGGGTCCCTGAACACACTTATGCATAACCACACTGGCGCAAAGCACATATGACTTGATACTAGCGCATGGCCGTGCGGCCATGCGAGCCTTAAATAGTTGCAGCATGTTTAGGACCTTACAAAGAAGGACCAATGGAGTGCTGCAGCACCTGAGCATGTGACCCTGGATCTCCACTGAGAGATCTCGCCCTGGGCATGCTCAGAGTGCAAAGCAGGATTTAGTCCTAGCAGCTACAAGGACCTTAGCTGCAGTATCTGATCATGTGACCCTCGATCTCCACTGAGAGATCTTACTCAGGGCATGCTCAGAATGTGAAAAGCAGGACTTAGCCCCAGAAGCGTCCGCTCGCTGCTGCCCAGCACTGACTTCAATGGGAGAAGCAGGAAACGCAGCAGTAACTCTTAGCACAGAGTCAGACTGAGCGAGACGCTGGGATCGACGTCTCCGCTGAGCAGGCTCCACTGCGGCAGGAGAAGAATGGGAGACCGCAGCGGAGATGGCCCGAGATTCCCCCTGTGCAGAGGCAGGAACTCGACCCCTAACATTACCCCCCCTCCTAGGGACCCCCCTCCTTGGGCCTCGCTACGTTCGAAGGCAGCAATGAGCTGCGGAGCCCGAATGTGCTCAGCAGGCTCCCAGGACCTATCCTCAGGGCCGTAACCCTTCAAGTCCACCAAATAAAATTTTTTGCCACGTACCACCTTGCACCCCAAAATAGCGTTTACCTCGTAATCGTCCGTAGACGAACCCGATGTCCCAGCAGATGACTCGGAAAACCGGGACATATACACGGGTTTCAAGAGGGACACATGAAAGGTGTCGGTGATACCCAGGCGTGGCGGAAGGGCCAAACGATAGACCACAGGATTAACCTGTTCGAGGACCTTGAATGGACCCAAGTAGCGAGGAGCAAACTTAGTGGACTCAACTCGCAGCCTAATGTTACGGGCGGAGAGCCACACCAAGTCGCCAGGAGCAAAGTTCGGAGCGGGGCGCCGATGTGCATCGGCGGAGGACCTCATTCTCTCCTTGGAGGCCCGAATGGCATCCTGAGTGCGGTCCCAAATATCCCGTGCCTCCACAGCCCAGTCTGCCACCCTGAAGTCGGCGGAAGACACGGGCATAGGCACAGGTACCCGCGGATGAGGAGGAATGGCGTTTGTCCAGTGGAGTCAGATACGGCATTGTTCAGTGCAAACTCTGCCCATGATAGCAAGGATGCCCAGTCATCCTGCCTGGCTGAAACAAAATGTTGCAGGTATGTGACCAAGGTCTGGTTGGCCCTCTCTACCAACCCATTCATCTCGGGATGATATGCGGAAGAGAGATTCAACTCAATGCTGAGAAGACGACAAAGCTCTCTCCAGAACCGAGACGCAAACTGGGGACCCCGGTCACTGACAATTTTGTCTGGCATACCATGTAGGCTAATAATGTAATAAACCGGAAACCACATAAAACTATGGGAACACATATTAATTGATGTCTATCGAGAATAACCCATAGTATATAGTTGGACATATACGGACACACTGACGTCCATAAATCGAGCACCACCAGAAAAAATCAGTGTATAAACGTCCACAAACTATTATAGAGGTCACAATACAAAAAGTTTATTGAATATATAAAACAGACCACAAACGAAAAAGGGTAAAAGATCTTCGCACATGCAAAGCAGGCGGAGAAAGGGCCCTATGTGAAGACACCTGGGAGACAACATAAAATCATACATGCATATGTCAGCAGGACATCCTGCAGCAAAAACGTGTCCCACATCACATACCTGTAAAGTACAGCAGGGTCACATAAAGGCACTCCCGCCCTCCCCGACGCGCGTTTCGGAAGTATAAACCACTTCCTTCCTCAGGGGATATACATAATAAAGATGGGTCACCATTAAATAAAGGCCAAGGCCGGAAGTGCACGCCGGCCGGTAAGGGAGACCCGCCCACCCCGCAGGCGTCACACCAGACCGCCGACACCAGGAAACCAGGGACCCCACATGACCATGACGTCTGGCGGGAGGCGGAGCCACCGGGCGGGACGAAAAACGCCCACCCCGAAGCATCGCATCAACCGCCGACGCCAGGGCACCAGGAGCCCCAAGCGACCATGGCGTCAGAGGGAGGCGGAACCAACAAGCAGGACAAGGCGGGACCCGGCCAACCGGAAGCACAACCGCGGCCATATTCTAAAAGGGCATAAGCCCACTACATCTAACGCTGAAACAGGGCTACACTCACCACAAGTTCACAAAGGAGCAGCCACTGTCAGGGGAAGCACCCCGCACATGCCGGCACCACACACCCGCAGATGCAAAAACGCATGGGGCCCCATGCGACCAATACATCTGACAGGCAGCGGAGCCCACACATACAGGGAACAGCACCCCACAAGTAGCTCATACACAAAATGACATATCTGCAATACAGTATACCCAGATAAGATACATAAAAATAGAAGCTAATAACAAGTATGTACTAAGATAGAATACATATAATGCACACAGATGTTCAATAATATGTACAGATGCATAAAACTCCAATATGACAATTAACAAAAAATGACCACATGGCTGCGACATACCAAAACCATATGTCATATGCTGTATACAACAATATATCATTTAATCAAACATAATATAATATATACGCTACTAGTGTAGCTAATAATATAATACAAAAGCAGACTCCATATGGATGACAGCATATGATGTCCATAGTCCAAATGGCAAAACAGCCAAGTGTCATATAGGTAGCAACATGTAGCATCCGCAGCCCAACTCAGATGTCGAGTCCTCCTCATGATCAAATACATCACGTAGAAGAATACAAGAGCAACTCTTCCCAGCAGGGTATATCGCACATATGATGGATATAAATGGTGACACTAAAAAACAAAAAGAGACATAATTAAAACCACATAAAACCAAAAACATGCGGAAAAATCCGCACCCCCTAATACACATCACCCCGGGGACTCCAGAAATGGGGCAAACGAGAGGCACTCATTCAGGCCAAAAGGGTGGACGCGGGTCTCCCTTACCGGCCGGCGTGCACTTCCGGCCTTGGCCTTTATTTAATGGTGACCCATCTTTATTATGTATCCCCCTGAGGAAGGAAGTGGTTTATACTTCCGAAACGCGCGTCGGGGAGGGCGGGAGTGCCTTTATGTGACCCTGCTGTACTTTACAGGTATGTGATGTGGGACACGTTTTTGCTGCAGGATGTCCTGCTGACATATACATGTATGATTTTATGTTGTCTCCCAGGTGTCTTCACATAGGGCCCTTTCTCGGCCTGCTTTGCATGTGGGAAGATCTTTTACCCTTTTTCGTTGCCCTGTCTTGTGGTCTGTTTTATATATTCAATAAACTTTTTGTATTGTGACCTATATAATAGTTTGTGGACGTTTATACACTGATTTTTTCTGGTGGTGCTCGATACCATGTAGGCGGAAGATGTGTTTTATGAACAACGCTGCCAAGGCCCGTGCAGAAGGTAACCGTGGTAGCGGCACCAAATGCACCATTTTTGAGAAATGATCGGTGATGACCCAAATGATGGTACAGCCGCGAGACTTGGGTAAACCCACTACAAAGTCCATCCCGACCATCTCCCAAGGCCTATCTGCCACCGGCAAGGGATAGAGCAACCCAGCTGGCCTTTGACAAGGAGATTTATTTTTGGCGCAGGAGACACACGCTTGAATATAATCTCTGACATCCCGGACCATATGTGGCCACCAGTACGTCCTCGCCAGTAGCTCAGATGTCCTCTTTGTCCCAAAGTGTCCACCCACCCTGGACGAATGAGCCCAAGAGAGAACCTCTGGTCGCAAATTAATGGGCACAAAAGTCTTGCCGAGAGGCACAGGCTCAAGCGAAACCGGCGCTACCGTTCTCAGGCTCTCTGAAGGGACAATAAGCCGAGGCTCCCCCTCCTCCTCCTCAGATGACACAACAGAGCGAGAGAGAGCGTCTGCATGAATGTTCTTCTCCCCAGCGAGATAATGAAGGGTGAAGTGGAACCGGGAGAAGAACAAGGACCATCTGGCCTGGCGAGAATTTAGCCGCTGGGCTGTCTGCAGGTATAACAAATTTTTGTGGTCCGTGAAGACCTGAAAGGGAAAACGAGCCCCCTCCAAGAGATGTCTCCACTCCGAGAAAGCCAGCTTCATCGCTAGCAACTCCCTGTCCCCAATGGAATAATTCCTCTCCGCAGGTGTGAAGGTCTTGGAGAAGAAGAAGCACGGATGCTTCCGACCTTGAGCATCCTTTTAGAAGAGAACTGCTCCTGCACCCAGGGAAGAGGCATCCACCTCCATTATGAACGGCTTATCAACATCGGGACGATGCAAGATGGGAGCGCTAGCAAAATGGTACTTAATAGAAGAAAAGGCCCTGGAGACCTCTTCAGACCACAATTTGGGATTCGCTCCCTTCTTGGTGAGGGCTACCAAGGGAGCTACCAAAGTTGAGAAGTGGGGAATGAACTGGCGGTAATAATTAATGAACCCCATAAAGCGCTGCACCGCTTTAAGAGAATGGGGTTCTTGCCAGTCCATCACAGCCTGTAGTTTGGCAGGATCCATAGCCAATCCCTGGGCGGAGATGATATAGCCCAGGAAAGGTAAAGACTCCTGCTCAAACATACACTTCTCCAGCTTTGCGTAGAGAGAATTTGCCCGTAAGAGGTCGAAGACTCTGCCAACATCTCTCCGGTGGGAGTCAATATCTGGAGAAAAGATGAGAATATCATCCAGATAGACTACGACCAAGGTGGAAAGCATATCCCGGAAGATGTTGTTGACAAAGTCTTGGAAAACGGCTGGGGCATTACAGAGCCCGAAGGGCATCACCAGATACTCATAGTGCCCATCTCTGGTGTTGAACGCTGTCTTCCATTCGTCCCCCTCACGGATGCGAATCAGGTTATAAGCACCCCGCAGATCCAATTTGGTAAATACCTTAGCTCCCCTTAGCCTATCAAAAAGCTCAGAAATCAGGGGCAGCGGATACTTATTTTTAATGGTGATGGCGTTAAGACCCCTGTAATCTATGCAAGGACGTAATTCTCCATTCTTCTTCTGCACGAAGAAGAACCCTGCCCCTGCTGGTGACACTGACTTCCTAATGAACCCTCTTGCCAAATTCTCCTGGATGTATTGGGACATGGCCTCCATTTCCGGAAGAGAGAGGGGATAGACACGTCCCCGAGGAGGTTCTGCTCCAGGCAAGAGATCTATAGGACAGTCATAAGGGCGGTGAGGTGGAAGGGTCTCCGCAGCCTTTTTGGAGAAGACGTCTGCATAGGACCAATAGTATTTGGGGAGAGAAGAGAGATCTGCGGGTATCTCAGTGGTGGAAACCTGAACGCACTCTTTCACACATCTGCCCTTACAGGATTCACTCCAACCCAATATCCTCCCAGAGGACCATTCAATGTGTGGGGAGTGGTAACGGAGCCAGGGTATTCCCAGCAGAATCTCATCCATTCCCTCGGGAAGGAAAAGAAGGGAAACTATCTCCTGGTGGGATGGGGACATAGCTAACGTGAAAGGGACAGTCTGGTGTGTGATCTGAGATGGAAGTGTTGACCCGTTCACTACTCTGACAGTCACCGGTTTGGCGAGCATCACCAGAGGTATTGCATGGCGCAGAGCAAAAGCCGAGGACATGAAATTCCCCTCAGCTCCGGAGTCCACACAAAGCTCGACTGTCAGAGAGTGAGAGCCTAATATGATTGTCCCCTTGAAGGACAGCTTGGAGGGAAAAGCCGCTGTGTCTAGAGAACCTCCTCCAAGGGTCACTAGACACGGTCGTTTACCCAACCGCCGTGGACATTTATTGGCATAATGTCCCTCTTGTTGGCAATTTCTGCAAACCACGGGTACTCGAGCGGTCCGAGTCTTAGGTCCCGCTCGAGAGACCTCCATGGCCTCATGGGAGTCGGACGCCTGAACGGAAGATTCTAGAGGTCTGGCAAAGGTGGGAGCCAGCCGAAACCTCTGCCTACACTGGGCCCGCTCCAACCTCCGCTCGTTAAAACGGAGGTCGATGCGGGTAGATAGAGAAATAAGCTCCTCCAGTGTGGCGGGAATCTCCCTGGTGGCCAAGGCATCCTTCACATGGTCTGCCAGTCCTCTCCAGAACACCGTAATAAGGACTTTATCCGGCCACTCCAGCTCCGAGACCAGAGTCCGGAATTGAACGGCGAACTGACTGACCATGGACGAACCCTGGGTTGTAGCCAACAATTGGAGCGCAGTATCGTGGGTGACACGAGGTCCCAAAAAGACCTGTTTCAGAGCGTCCAAGAAGAGAGGAGCACTCTGTACCACACGATCATTGCGCTCCCATAGCGACGTTGCCCACTCCAACGCCCAGCCCGATAAAAGGGATAAAATAAATCTCACTTTCGCCCATTCCGTAGGAAAACGTGCAGCCAGAAGCTCAAGATGTATGGAGCACTGACTCACGAATCCCTGACATTGTTTACTGTCACCAGCAAACTTGTCTGGAAGAGGGAGACGGGATAAAGTCGGAGCAGGGGTGGCAGAGGACAAACTGGCTGCAGCCACACTTGCAGCCTGAACAGCGACTGCGGTAACATCCACAGCTGAGGTTGTGCGCTCGAGAGCCGCCAACCTACCCTCCAGCTGCTGGATGTACTGCTGTAAACGCTGACCGTCCGCCATTTACTAGCCAGACCCTGGCGCTAGTATACTGTTAGGGCTAGCGGAACGCACCGAATAGAAATAGATATTTATTATAAATGGTGCGTTCGCAGCCCGGGGTCCACCGTGCAGGAAGAACCTGCTGCTAGTGAATGGTGGCACTGTTTGGCGGTATAGACTAGCTCTGTTACCTCACAGAGCAGCCGCGAGAGGAAAGCACTGCGCCCTGTTAGCCTCACAGGAGCACAAGCTTACTGCCAAGCTGATAGCAGTCTGTGGTTATACAACATGCAATCTCCTCACCGGAGAAGCCGGTATTCTAGGGGCTTATTTCAGCCAGGTCCCTGAACACACTCATACAATCTCCTCACCGGAGGTGCCGGTATTCTAGGGGCTTATTTCAGCTGGGTCCCTGAACACACTTATGCATAACCACACTGGCGCAAAGCACATATGACTTGATACTAGCGCATGGCCGTGCGGCCATGCGAGCCTTAAATAGTTGCAGCATGTTTATTACCTTACAAAGAAGGACCAATGGAGTGCTGCAGCACCTGAGCATGTGACCCTGGATCTCCACTGAGAGATCTCGCCCTGGGCATGCTCAGAGTGCAAAGCAGGATTTAGTCCTAGCAGCTACAAGGACCTTAGCTGCAGTATCTGATCATGTGACCCTCGATCTCCACTGAGAGATCTTACTCAGGGCATGCTCAGAATGTGAAAAGCAGGACTTAGCCCCAGAAGCGTCCGCTCGCTGCTGCCCAGCACTGACTTCAATGGGAGAAGCAGGAAACGCAGCAGTAACTCTTAGCACAGAGTCAGACTGAGCGAGACGCTGGGATCGACGTCTCCGCTGAGCAGGCTCCACTGCGGCAGGAGAAGAATGGGAGACCGCAGCGGAGATGGCCCGAGATTCCCCCTGTGCAGAGGCAGGAACTCGACCCCTAACACATAGATGTTTCTATCCATACATCTGTCTGGCTAATTTCACACATCAGGATTTTGCCATCAGGCACAATCCGGCGAGTTTTGAAAAAAATGATCCGTTTTTTTTCTGCTTGATCTGTTTTTTCTCAAAGAGTTGTATTAGCGCCGGATTGCGCCTGATGGCCACAAGTTTCATCTGGTTTTTGTCGGATCCGTCAAAAAAGCTGTTTCCGCCGGACGGAAAACACATACAGAGGAACAGTTTTTCTGTCCCGCGAAAAAGCGCAATAGATAGGCCGATGTTGATAGATAAACATAAAGAAAAAAAACGGGAAAAAACTATGTGGGCTCCTGCACAATTTTCTGCACCAGAGGAGAAAAGCCGACGGCGGGGGGCCAATATTTGTAGCCTGGGAAGGGGATAATACCCATGGCCCCTCCCAGGCTATGATTATCAGCCCGCAGCTGTCTGCATAGCCTTTACTGGCTATTAAAATAGGGGACCCATCAAAAAATTGATGTGGGGTCCCCCTATATTTTATAGCCAGAAAGGTTATGCAGACAGCTACGGGCTGATATTCATAGCCTAGAGAGGGGCCATGGTTATTGCCCCCCGGCTACAAATACCAGCCCGCAGCCACCCCACAAATGGTGCATCTGTAAGATGCACCAATTCCAGCACTTAGCCCCTCTCATCACTTCCATGTAGCTGTGGGATATGGGGTAATAAGGGGTTAATGTCAGCTTGCTATTATTATTTGGCAAAGTCGGGTTTCATGAAACCCGATCCGACCCCTGTGCGGGGTCGGCCATGCGGTACGCGACTTTCGCGCCAAAGTCGCGTTTCAATGACGCGAAAAGCGCCATTTCTCAGCCAATGAAGGTAAACGCAGAGTGTGGGCAGCGTGATGACATAGGTCCTGGTCCCCACCATCTTAGAGAAGGGCATTGCAGTGATTGGCTTGCTGTCTGCGGCGTCACAGGGGCTCTAAAGGGGAGTTCCCGCCGACCGCCATGTTACTGCTGCTGATCTGAGCTTAGGGAGAGGTTGCTGCCGCTTCGTCAGAAGCAGGGATAGCGTTAGGCAGGGTCCATTAACCACCAAACCGCTTGTGCTGTAGCGATTTCCACTGCCCAACACCACCTTCGGTGTGCAGGGACAGTGGAAGCTACATTTTTTTTTTTTCCCCCTCAGCGCTGTAGCTCATTGGGCTGCCCTAGAAGGCTCCCTGATAGCTGCATTGCTGTGTGTACGCCGCTGTGCAAACCAACTGCTTTTTTCAAAGCACAAATCCTCTTGTTCCTTCCTTTCTGCACAGCTATCTTTTTGGTTTGTACACACTTTTTATTTAATTTGTGCATCAGTCCACTCCTTATTGCTGCCTGCCATACCTGGCTGAGATTACTGCAGGGAGATAGTAATTGAAGGACACTCCCTGTTTTTTTTTTTTTTTTGTGGGAGATTAAGATTGACATTTCTGCTAGAGTGCCATCCCTGTCTGTGTCATCTCTCACTCAGTGGGCCATAGAAAGCCTATTTATTTTTTTGCTTGATTTGGGTTATAAAATCTACCTGAAAAAATCACTACATCAATCAGTGGGAGAAAAATATTGGCCTCAGGGCTTGTGTGCCACTCTTGACTCCTGTGTGCATCATCACTCACTCAGTGGGCCATAGAAAGCCTATTTATTTTTTTGCTTGATTTTGGTTCTAAAATCTACCTGAAAAAATCACTACATCAATCAGTGGGAGAAAAATATTGGCCTCAGGGCTTGTGTGCCACTCCTGACTCCTGTGTGCATCATCACTCACTCAGTGGGCCATAGAAAGGCCATTTTTTTTTTTTTGCTTTATTTGGGTTCTAAATTCTACCTGAAAAAATCAATAAATCAATCAGTGGGAGATTAATATTGGCCTTTGGGCTTGTGTGCCAGTCCTAAGCGTGCCATCTCTCTCTCTCAGATAGTGGGCCATAGAAAGCCTATTTATTTATTTATTTTTTTATTGGGTTTATAAATTTTCCCTGGAAAAAAAAAAAAAAGTGGGAGATTAATATTGGCCTCTGGGCTTGTGTGCCAGTCCTGAGCGTGCCATCTCTCTCACAAATAGTGGGCCATAGAAAGCCTATTTATTTATTTTTTTTTTGGTTTTATAAATTCTCCCTTAAAAAAAAAAGGGAGATTAATATTGGCCTTTGGGCTTGTGTGCCAGTCCTAAGCGTGCCATCTCTCTCTGTCTCTCAGATAGTGGGCCATAGAAAGCCTATTTATTATTTTTTTTATTGGGTTTATAAATTTTCCCTGGAACAAAAAAAAAAAAGTGGGAGATAAATATTGGCCTCTGGGCTTGTGTGCCACTCCTGACTCCTGTGTGCGTCATCTCTCACTCAGTGGGCCATAGAAAGCCTTTTTTTGTTTTATTTGTTTTCTAAATTCTCCCTGAAAAAATCATTTTATTTTATTTGGTTTCTAAATTCTTCCTGAAAAAATCATTTTATTCTATTTTTTTTTTCCTAAAGTCTCCCTGAAAAAAAAAAAAAAAAAAAATCAGTGGGAGATTAATATTGCCCTTTCTGCTTGTGTGCCAGTCTTGACTCCTGGGTGTGCCATCTCTCTCTCTCTCTCCAATTGTGAGCCATAGAAAGCCTATTATTTTTTTAGCTTGATTTGGGTTCCAAAATCTACCTGAAAAAATCACTACATCAATCAGTGGGAGATAAATATTGGCCTCTGGGCTTGTGTGCCACTCCTGACTCCTGTGTGCGTCATCTCTCACTCAGTGGGCCATAGAAAGCCTTTTTTTGTTTTATTTGTTTTCTAAATTCTCCCTGAAAAAATCATTTTATTTTCTTTGGTTTCTAAATTCTTCCTGAAAAAATCATTTTATTCTATTTTTTTTTTTCCTAAAGTCTCCCTGAAAAAAAAAAAAAAAATCAAATCAGTGGGAGATTAATATTTACATTTGTGCTTCAGTGACAGTCCTGCGTGTGTGGCATCTCTCTCATTTGTTGCCACCAACAACAGTGTGTAACATTGTGCCTGATTTTCGTTGTGGTCTCACTCACCTGTAAAGGGGTAGCTAAATCATACTGAAGTTATAGCTCACAGTGTAATTTGTGTGACAGCAACAAATACCGTTAGTTTGTTTACGTTTTTAAAACAATGAGGAAGTATGGTGGAAGAGGTCGTGGCCGGGGGCGTTCATTGTCAGCTGGTAATGAGGGTAGTGGTAGTGGTGGAGCATCAGGTGGTCGTGGGAAAAAAAATATTGCACCTAAGTCTGGAGCTGTGGAGCCAGGTTCGTCGTCTGGCTACACAAGGCCTCGAACGCTTCCTTTTCTGGGAGTAGGAAAACCGCTTTTAAAGCCGGAGCAGCAAGAGCAAGTTTTGGCTTATCTTGCTGACTCAGCCTCTAGCTCTTTTGCCTCCTCTCGTGAAACTGGTAAATGTCAAAGCAGCGCGTCGTTAGTGGATGTTCACGGTCAGGGACAAGTCGCTTCCTTGTCCTCTTCAGCAAAAACAACAACAGAGAAGAATGCAGCAGGCGACACAACGGGTTACTCCATGGAGCTCTTTACACATACCGTCCCTGGCTTAGAAAGTGAAGCAGTTAACAGTCCATGCCCATTACAAGTTGAATCTGACATGGAGTGCACTGATGCACAGCCACAGCCAGACTACTATGCTGGTCCTTTGACTCAGACCACAACATTGCCCTCGCAGGGTGCTGATCAAGAATCAGACCCTGATGAGACTATGTTGCCCCATCACGAACGCTATACCACCGACCGACACGGTGACACAGACGAAGTTGCACACGAGCTTCAAGAAGAGGTAATAGATGACCCAGTTCTTGACCCCGATTGGCAGCCATTGGGGGAACAGGGTGCAGGCGGCAGCAGTTCTGAAGCGGAGGAGGAGGGGCCGCAGCAGGCATCAACATCGCAACAGGTTCCATCTGCCGGGCCCGTATCTTGCCCAAATTGCGTGGCAAAGCTAAAACCTGTTGGAGGACAGCGTGGCCATCCGGTTAAAGCTCAGTCTGCAATGCCTGAAAAGGTATCCGATGCTAGAGAGAGTGCAGTCTGGCATTTTTTTAAACAACATCCAATTGATCAGCGCAAAGTCATCTGTCAAAAATGTTCAACTACCTTAAGCAGAGGACAGAATCTGAAAAGTCTCAATACAAGTTGCATGCATAGACATTTAACCACCATGCATTTGCAAGCCTGGACTAACTACCAAACGTCCCTTAAGGTTGTAGCACCCTCGGCCAATGAAGCTAGTCAGCAACGCAACATCCCGTCCGGCAGTGTAGGGCCACCATTTTCCGCACCACCTGCAGTATCTGTGCAGGTTTCTTTGCCAGGCCAAAGCCGTCAGGGTCAGGGAATCACCAGTTTCGTAGTAGGAAACACTGCATCTAGGGCACCGGTGGCAACAATACCATCTCCCACCGTCTCTCAGTCTGCCATGTCCACCGGCACCCCCGCTAGTTCCACGATCTCCAGCTCTCCAGTCCAGCTCACCCTACATGAGACTATGGTTAGAAAAAGGAAGTACTTAGCCTCGCATCCGCGTACACAGGGTTTGAACGCACACATAGCTAGACTAATCTCGTTAGAGATGATGCCCTACCGGTTAGTTGAAAGCGAAGCTTTCAAAGCCCTGATGGACTACGCTGTACCACGCTACGAGCTACCCAGTCGACACTTTTTTTCCCAGAAAACCATCCCAGCCCTCCACCAGCATGTTAAAGAGCGCATCGTCCATGCACTCAGGCAATCTGTGAGCACAAAGGTGCACCTGACAACAGATGCATGGACCAGTAGGCATGGCCAGGGATGTTACGTGTCCATCACGGCACACTGGGTAAATGTGGTGGATGCAGGGTCCACAGGGGACAGCAAGTTTGGGACAGTTCTGCCTAGCCCACGGTCTAGGAAACAATTGGCTGTAGCCGTTCGCACCCCCTCCTCCTCCTCTTCGTCCTCCTGCAGAAGCGAGAGCTCGTCCACAGACCGCAGTCGCACAACCACTCCATCCGCAGCTGCCACTGTTGCACACCAGGTCTCCTATTATGGGGCAGCTACTGGCAAACGTCAGCAGGCTGTATTGGCTATGAAGTGTTTGGGTGACAACAGACACACCGCGGAAGTTCTGTCCGAGTTCTTGCAGAAAGAAACGCAGTCGTGGCTGGGCACTGTAGATCTTGAGGCAGGCAAGGTAGTGAGTGATAACGGAAGGAATTTCATGGCTGCCATCTCCCTTTCCCAACTGAAACACATTCCTTGCCTGGCTCACACCTTAAACCTGGTGGTGCAGTGCTTCCTAAAAAGTTATCTGGGGTTATCCGACCTGCTCCTCAAAGTGCGTGGACTTTGCTCACATATCCGCCGTTCGCCCGTACACTCCAGCCGTATGCAGACCTATCAGCGTTCTTTGAACCTTCCCCAGCATCGCCTAATCATAGACGTTGCAACAAGGTGGAACTCAACACTGCACATGCTTCAGAGACTGTGTGAACAGAGGCGGGCTGTTATGTTTTTGTGGGAGGATACACATACACGGGCAGGCAGTAGGATGGCAGACATGGAGTTGTCAGGTGTGCAGTGGTCGAAGATTCAAGACATGTGTCAAGTCCTTCAGTGTTTTGAGGAATGCACACGGCTGGTTAGTGCAGACAACGCCATAATAAGCATGAGCATCCCCCTAATGCGTCTGCTGATGCAAAGTTTGACGCACATAAAGGATCAGGCGTCTGCAGCTGAGGAAGAGGAAAGCCTTGATGACAGTCAGCCATTGTCTGGCCAGGGCAGTGTACAGGACGAGGTAGCGGGCGAAGAGGAGGAGGAGGACGAGGAGGATGATGGGGATGATTATATTTTTATTGAGGAAGCTTTTCCGGGGCCACTGGAAATTGGTGGCGCGGCAAGGCCGGGTTCTGGTTTTTTGAGGGACACAAGTGACGTGGATTTGCCTGAAACTGCCCCTCAACCAAGCACAACCGCAGATTTGAGAACTGGAACTTTGGCCCACATGGCGGATTATGCCTTACGTATCCTCAAAAGGGACACACGCATAACTAAAATGATGAATGATGACGATTACTGGTTGGCCTGCCTCCTTGATCCTCGCTATAAAGGCAAATTAGTAACATAGTAACATAGTAACATAGTTAGTAAGGCCGAAAAAAGACATTTGTCCATCCAGTTCAGCCTATATTCCATCATAATAAATACCCAGATCTACGTCCTTCTACAGAACCTAATAATTGTATGATACAATATTGTTCTGCTCCAGGAAGACATCCAGGCCTCTCTTGAACCCCTCGACTGAGTTCGCCATCACCACCTCCTCAGGCAAGCAATTCCAGATTCTCACTGCCCTAACAGTAAAGAATCCTCTTCTATGTTGGTGGAAAAACCTTCTCTCCTCCAGACGCAAAGAATGCCCCATTGTGCCCGTCACCTTCCTTGGTATAAACAGATCCTCAGCAAGATATTTGTATTGTCCCCTTATATACTTATACATGGTTATTAGATCGCCCCTCAGTCGTCTTTTTTCTAGACTAAATAATCCTAATTTCGCTAATCTATCTGGGTATTGTAGTTCTCCCATCCCCTTTATTAATTTTGTTGCCCTCCTTTGTACTCTCTCTAGTTCCATTATATCCTTCCTGAGCACGGGTGCCCAAAACTGGACACAGTACTCCATGTGCGGTCTAACTAGGGATTTGTACAGAGGCAGTATAATGCTCTCATCATGTGTATCCAGACCTCTTTTAATGCACCCCATGATCCTGTTTGCCTTGGCAGCTGCTGCCTGGCACTGGCTGCTCCAGGTAAGTTTATCATTAACTAGGATCCCCAAGTCCTTCTCCCTGTCAGATTTACCCAGTGGTTTCCCGTTCAGTGTGTAATGGTGATATTGATTCCCTCTTCCCATGTGTATAACCTTACATTTATCATTGTTAAACCTCATCTGCCACCTTTCAGCCCAAGTTTCCAACTTATCCAGATCCATCTGTAGCAGAATACTATCTTCTCTTGTATTAACTGCTTTACATAGTTTTGTATCATCTGCAAATATCGATATTTTACTGTGTAAACCTTCTACCAGATCATTAATGAATATGTTGAAGAGAACAGGTCCCAATACTGACCCCTGCGGTACCCCACTGGTCACAGCGACCCAGTTAGAGACTATACCATTTATAACCACCCTCTGCTTTCTATCACTAAGCCAGTTACTAACCCATTTACACACATTTTCCCCCAGACCAAGCATTCTCATTTTGTGTACCAACCTCTTGTGCGGCACGGTATCAAACGCTTTGGAAAAATCGAGATATACCACGTCCAATGACTCACCGTGGTCCAGTCTATAGCTTACCTCTTCATAAAAACTGATTAGATTGGTTTGACAGGAGCGATTTCTCATAAACCCATGCTGATATGGAGTTAAACAGTTATTCTCATTGAGATAATCCAGAATAACATCCCTCAGAAACCCTTCAAATATTTTACCAACAATAGAGGTTAGACTTACTGGCCTATAATTTCCAGGTTCACTTTTAGAGCCCTTTTTGAATATTGGCACCACATTTGCTATGCGCCAGTCCTGCGGAACAGACCCTGTCGCTATAGAGTCACTAAAAATAAGAAATAATGGTTTATCTATTACATTACTTAGTTCTCTTAGTACTCGTGGGTGTATGCCATCCGGACCCGGAGATTTATCTATTTTAATCTTATTTAGCCGGTTTCGCACCTCTTCTTGGGTTAGATTGGTGCCCCTTAATATAGGGTTTTCATTGTTTCTTGGGATTTCACCTAGCATTTCATTTTCCACCGTGAATACCGTGGAGAAGAAGGTGTTTAATATGTTAGCTTTTTCCTCGTCATCTACAACCATTCTTTCCTCACTATTTTTTAAGGGGCCTACATTTTCAGTTTTTATTCTTTTACTATTGATATAGTTGAAGAACAGTTTGGGATTAGTTTTACTCTCCTTAGCAATGTGCTTCTCTGTTTCCTTTTTGGCAGCTTTAATTAGTTTTTTAGATAAAGTATTTTTCTCCCTATAGTTTTTTAGAGCTTCAATGGTGCCATCCTGCTTTAGTAGTGCAAATGCTTTCTTTTTACTGTTAATTGCCTGTCTTACTTCTTTGTTTAGCCACATTGGTTTTTTCCTATTTCTAGTCCTTTTATTCCCACAAGGTATAAACCGCTTACACTGCCTATTTAGGATGTTCTTAAACATTTCCCATTTATTATCTGTATTCTCATTTCTGAGGATATTGTCCCAGTCTACCAGATTAAGGGCATCTCTAAGCTGTTCAAACTTTGCCTTCCTAAAGTTCAATGTTTTTGTGACTCCCTGACAAGTCCCCCTAGTGAAAGACAGGTGAAACTGCACAATATTGTGGTCGCTATTTCCTAAATGCCCAACCACCTGCAGATTTGTTATTCTGTCAGGTCTATTAGATAGTATTAGGTCTAAAAGTGCTGCTCCTCTGGTTGGATTCTGCACCAATTGTGAAAGATAATTTTTCTTGGTTATTAGCAGAAACCTGTTGCCTTTATGGGTTTCACAGGTTTCTGTTTCCCAGTTAATATCCGGGTAGTTAAAGTCCCCCATAACCAGGACCTCATTATGGGTTGCAGCTTCATCTATCTGCTTTAAAAGTAGACTTTCCATGCTTTCTGTTATATTTGGGGGTTTGTAACAGACCCCAATGAGAATTTTGTTACCATTTTTCCCTCCATGAATTTCAACCCATATGGACTCGACATCCTCATTCCCTTCGCTAATATCCTCCCTTAAAGTGGACTTTAGACAAGACTTTACATAGAAACAAACCCCTCCTCCTCTCCGATTTTTACGATCCTTTCTAAACAGACTGTAACCCTGTAAGTTAACTGCCCAGTCATAGCTTTCATCTAACCATGTCTCGGTTATTCCCACTATGTCAAAGTTACCTGTAGATATTTCTGCTTCTAGTTCTTCCATCTTGTTTGTCAGGCTTCTGGCGTTTGCGAGCATGCAGTTTAGAGGATTTTGTTTTGTTCCAATCTCCTCACTGTGGATTGTTTTAGAAATGTTCTTACCTCCCTTCTGAGTATGTTTTCCTGGGTCGTCTTTGTTCGAGTCTAATGTTTTTCTTCCCGTCCCCTCTTCTTCTAGTTTAACGCCCTCCTGATGAGTGTAGCGAGTCTTCTGGCGAATGTGTGTTTCCCAGGTTTGTTGAGGTGTAGTCCGTCTCTGGCGAGGAGTCCATCATACCAGTAATTCACACCGTGGTCCAGGAATCCAAATCCTTGTTGTCTGCACCATCGTCTTAGCCAGTTGTTTGCATCAAGGATCCTGTTCCATCTCCTGGTGCCATGCCCGTCTACTGGAAGGATAGAAGAAAAAACTACCTGTGCATCCAGTTCCTTTACTTTCTTCCCCAACTCTTCAAAGTCCTTGCAGATTGTCGGTAGGTCCTTCCTTGCCGTGTCATTGGTGCCAACATGTATCAGAAGAAATGGGTGGACGTCCTTGGAGCTGAAGAGCTTTGGTATCCTATCGGTCACATCCTTGATCATCGCACCTGGAAGGCAGCATACTTCTCTTGCAGTTATGTCCGGTCTGCAGATGGCTGCTTCGGTGCCTCTCAGTAGTGAGTCTCCCACCACCACCACTCTTCGTTGCTTCTTGGCTGTACTTTTTGCTGTCACTTGTTGCTGTGTGCCCTTTTCTTTTTTGCTTGCTGGTATTGCTTCATTCTTAGGTGTGCCATCTTCATCCTCTACAAAGATTTGATATCGGTTCTTCAGTTGTGTGGTTGGTGATTTCTCCATGGTCTTCTTGCTTCTTTTGGTCACATGCTTCCACTCATCTGCTTTTGGAGGTTCTCTGACACTTTTTGCACCTTCTGTGTCCAGTAGAGATGCTTCTGTTCTGTCTAGAAAGTCTTCATTCTCATTGATGAGTTTCAAAGTTGCTATTCTTTCTTCCAGACCCCGCACCTTTTCTTCTAAAAGGGCCACTAGTCTACACTTCTGACAGGTGAAATTGGATTCTTCTTCTGGTCGATCTGTGAACATGTAGCACATGCTGCAGCTCACCATGTAGGTTGTCACATCTGCCATGTTGCTCCTAGATCCTGCTGACTTGCTGTGTGTTTTCCTTCTTGTGTAATCTACTCAGCCAAGCTCTCTTGCAATAATGTCCTACAGGCAAAAATTCTGTATCCAACGATCTTCTAGCTTAGGGAGACTTCGCTTCTCCCAGAAGGCACCTGGAATATGCAAATTAGCCTCCTGAAGCTTGAATCCCTGGTTTGGTGATGCTTTCGAAGCAGCTGGTCCCGGCTGTACCCAACGATCTTCTAGCTTAGGGAGACTTCGCTTCTCCCAGAAGGCACCTGGAATATGCAAATTAGCCTCCTGAAGCTTGAATCCCTGGTTTGGTGATGCTTTCAAAGCAGCTGGTCCCGGCTGTATCCAACGATCTTCTAGCTTAGGGAGACTTCGCTTCTCCCAGAAGGCACCTGGAATATGCAAATTAGCCTCCTGAAGCTTGAATCCCTGGTTTGGTGATGCTTTCGAAGCAGCTGGTCCCGGCTGTATCCAACGATCTTCTAGCTTAGGGAGACTTCGCTTCTCCCAGAAGGCACCTGGAATATGCAAATTAGCCTCCTGAAGCTTGAATCCCTGGTTTGGTGATGCTTTCGAAGCAGCTGGTCCCGGCTGTATCCAACGATCTTCTAGCTTAGGGAGACTTCGCTTCTCCCAGAAGGCACCTGGAATATGCAAATTAGCCTCCTGAAGCTTGAATCCCTGGTTTGGTGATGCTTTCGAAGCAGCTGGTCCCGGCTGTACCCAACGATCTTCTAGCTTAGGGAGACTTCGCTTCTCCCAGAAGGCACCTGGAATATGCAAATTAGCCTCCTGAAGCTTGAATCCCTGGTTTGGTGATGCTTTCGAAGCAGCTGGTCCCGGCTGTATCCAACGATCTTCTAGCTTAGGGAGACTTCGCTTCTCCCAGAAGGCACCTGGAATATGCAAATTAGCCTCCTGAAGCTTGAATCCCTGGTTTGGTGATGCTTTCGAAGCAGCTGGTCCCGGGTGTATCCAACGATCTTCTAGCTTAGGGAGACTTCGCTTCTCCCAGAAGGCACCTGGAATATGCAAATTAGCCTCCTGAAGCTTGAATCCCTGGTTTGGTGATGCTTTCGAAGCAGCTGGTCCCGGCTGTATCCAACGATCTTCTAGCTTAGGGAGACTTCGCTTCTCCCAGAAGGCACCTGGAAAATGCAAATTAGCCTCCTGAAGCTTGAATCCCTGGTTTGCAAAATTGCAAAATATAATGCCACATGAGAACTTGGAACTAATATTAGCAACCAAACAATCAACTCTTGTTGACCGTTTGCTTCTGGCATTCCCTGCACACAGCGCCCGTGATCGTTCTCACACGAGCTGCAGGGGCCAGCAGACCAGAGGAGTTAGAGGGGCAGAAATCAGAAGTGGCGTTGGCCAGAGGGGTTTTCTGACCAGGTTGTGGAGTGATTTTGCTATGACCGCAGACAGGACAGGTACTGCAGCATCAATTCAAAGTGACAGGAGACAACATTTGTCCAGTATGGTTACAAACTATTTTTCATCCCTTATCGATGTTCTCCCTCAACCGTCATTCCCATTTGATTACTGGGCATCAAAATTAGACACCTGGCCAGAATTGGCAGAATATGCATTGCAGGAGCTTGCTTGCCCGGCAGCTAGTGTCCTATCAGAAAGAGTATTCAGTGCTGCAGGTTCAATACTAACAGAAAAAAGGACTCGTCTGGCTACCCAAAATGTAGATGATCTAACCTTCATTAAAATGAACCACAACTGGATTTCGAAATCTTTTGCCCCACCTTGCCCGGCTGACACCTAGCTTTCCTATGAAAAGGTCTTGCCTGTGGACTATTCTGAATGCCTTTTCCAATCTCGTAATTTTCTGCACCTGATTGTCCAGCATACGACATGTTTACACCTCACTAAATGGCCAAACTCCCCACACGGGGCCGTGGTATCGACACTTGGCGACAGCACCCGTGAGAGTGCAGTTTGTCTGAAGAGGTGGGCGAGCCCGCTTTTGGTCGACGGCACTGCCACTGGGTCCCTCCTAGTACAATAAAGTGTCTCTGGCGGTGGTGGTGCGCACCCAACGTCAGACACACCGTTGTAATATGAGGGGCCCTGGGCCTGTACCGCCGGCCACAAGACAGTTTCCCCCCACCCCAACTCAAACAGTGCTCTACCACTTGCAAAATTATCTCACAGCTTCACCAATGTTTAGTCTATGCGCTGACATCCTTCAATGCCTGCCACTGACAATACCATTGTATTGACATTTTTGTTATGTTAGGCCTTCGATGCCTGTCTGTGGTCACTCCTTCCACTAGGCCTCCACTGACCACACCACTGCTGCCCGTGTACCCCTGTAACCAATTTAAAATTGCCTACAGCCATGTGTTATTATTTTAGGCCTTCGATGCCTGTCTGCGGTGACTCCTTCCACTAGGCCTCCACTGACCACACCACTGCTGCCCGTGTACCCCTGGAACCAATTTAAAATTGCCTACAGCCATGTGTTATTATTTTAGGCCTTCGATGCCTGTCTGCGGTCACTCCTTCCACTAGGCCTCCACTGACCACACCACTGCTGCCCGTGTACCCCTGTAACCAATTTAAAATTGCCTACAGCCATGTGTTATTATTTTAGGCCTTCGATGCCTGTCTGCGGTGACTCCTTCCACTAGGCCTCCACTGACCACACCACTGCTGCCCGTGTACCCCTGGAACCAATTTAAAATTGCCTACAGCCATGTGTTATTATTTTAGGCCTTCGATGCCTGTCTGCGGTCACTCCTTCCACTAGGCCTCCACTGACCACACCACTGCTGCCCGTGTACCCCTGGAACCAATTTAAAATTGCCTACAGCCATGTGTTATTATTTTAGGCCTTCGATGCCTGTCTGTGGTCACTCCTTCCACTAGGCCTCCACTGACCACACCACTGCTGCCCGTGTACCCCTGGAACCAATTTAAAATTGCCTACAGCCATGTGTTATTATTTTAGGCCTTCGATGCCTGTCTGCGGTCACTCCTTCCACTAGGCCTCCACTGACCACACCACTGCTGCCCGTGTACCCCTGGAACCAATTTAAAATTGCCTACAGCCATGTGTTATTATTTTAGGCCTTCGATGCCTGTCTGCGGTTACTCCTTCCACTAGGCCTCCACTGACCACACCACTGCTGCCCGTGTACCCCTGTAACCAATTTAAAATTGCCTACAGCCATGTGTTATTATTTTAGGCCTTCGATGCCTGTCTGCGGTGACTCCTTCCACTAGGCCTCCACTGACCACACCACTGCTGCCCGTGTACCCCTGGAACCAATTTAAAATTGCCTACAGCCATGTGTTATTATTTTAGGCCTTCGATGCCTGTCTGCGGTGACTCCTTCCACTAGGCCTCCACTGACCACACCACTGCTGCCCGTGTACCCCTGGAACCAATTTAAAATTGCCTACAGCCATGTGTTATTATTTTAGGCCTTCGATGCCTGTCTGCGGTCACTCCTTCCACTAGGCCTCCACTGACCACACCACTGCTGCCCGTGTACCCCTGTAACCAATTTAAAATTGCCTACAGCCATGTGTTATTATTTTAGGCCTTCGATGCCTGTCTGCGGTCACTCCTTCCACTAGGCCTCCACTGACCACACCACTGCTGCCCGTGTACCCCTGGAACCAATTTAAAATTGCCTACAGCCATGTGTTATTATTTTAGGCCTTCGATGCCTGTCTGCGGTCACTCCTTCCACTAGGCCTCCACTGACCACACCACTGCTGCCCGTGTACCCCTGTAACCAATTTAAAATTGCCTACAGCCATGTGTTATTATTTTAGGCCTTCGATGCCTGTCTGCGGTCACTCCTTCCACTAGGCCTCCACTGACCACACCACTGCTGCCCGTGTACCCCTGGAACCAACATCAGAAAATATAAAAATAAGTATTTTGCTTATAAAAAAGAAAATACTGGAGAGATATCAAATGCAGACATTTTAACATTAAAAATAAACACATACAACAAAAATCTGGTACAGTACTAAAAATGGCCACCAGCTACAATAACTTTCTCCTGCAAGTAGTTAACTGAAAGGTTTTTTCAATTTTAAACACAGATATGGCATCCACCGAGTGTTGTCCTGTCGCGTCTTCTTTATATTATTGCCAAGAAGATGCAAAACAATGAAAATAATAAAATCATTATTTACCAAAAAAATAGAGTAAGTCAAAACCACATTTCAAATAAACATTCATTACAAATAAAGAAGCAGGGCGCGTCCGAGGGTGAGTATATACCTAATAAGAATATAATCACCCTCGGACGCGCCCTGCTTCTTTCCGACAGCCTTCCTTCCTAAGAATCAGCCCTTCCGTGGTGTAGAGAGAGGGTTTGTTACACTCCAAGGTGTTCCCCAGGTTGCCTTTCCTGAGCTTCGATCTTCCGGCTCTCGTTTAGTAGTTGTTGGAAACTACGCTGCATTGGGCCTACAAATTGGGTATGGGGTGTAGAGAGATGGTGTGTTCCACTCCAAGGTGTTCCCCAGGTTGCCTTTTCTGAGCTTCGATCTTCCGGCTCTCGTTTAGTAGTTGTTGGAAACTACGCTGCATTAGGCCTACAAATTGGGTATGGGGTGTAGAGAGATGGTGTGTTCCACTGTAGAGAGATGGTGTGTTCCACTCCAAGGTGTTCCCCAGGTTTCCTCTCCATTGCTTCGATCTTCCGGCTCTCGTTTAGTAGTTGTTGGAAACTACGCTGCATTAGGCCTACAAATTGGGTATGGGGTGTAGAGAGATGGTGTGTTACACTCCAAGGTGTTCCCCAGGTTTCCTCTCCATTGCTTCGATCTTCCGGCTCTCGTTTAGTAGTTGTTGGAAACTACGCTGCATTGGGCCTACAAATTGGGTATGGGGTGTAGAGAGATGGTGTGTTCCACTCCAAGGTGTTCTCCAGGTTGCCTTTCCTGAGCTTCGATCTTCCGGCTCTCGTTTAGTAGTTGTTGGAAACTACGCTGCATTAGGCCTACAAATTGGGTATGGGGTGTAGAGAGATGGTGTGTTACACTCCAAGGTGTTCCCCAGGTTTCCTCTCCATTGCTTCGATCTTCCGGCTCTCGTTTAGTAGTTGTTGGAAACTACGCTGCATTAGGCCTACAAATTGGGTATGGGGTGTAGAGAGATGGTGTGTTCCACTGTAGAGAGATGGTGTGTTCCACTCCAAGGTGTTCCCCAGGTTTCCTCGCCAATGCTTCGATCATCATGCTCTCGTTTAGTAGTTGTTGGAAACTACGCTGCATTAGGCCTACAAATTGGGTATGGGGTGTAGAGAGATGGTGTGTTCCACTCCAAGGTGTTCTCCAGGTTGCCTTTCCTGAACTTCTATCTTCAGGCTCTCATTAAATTGTGGTTAAACGGAACAACTGCATTTGGCGTACTAGTTGGTTTGGGGCCTACTATCGGTGTCTGCCGCTCCTTGCTGTTCTCCTGGTTTCCTGTCCTGAAATTCCGTTTTCAGGCGCTCGTTAAGTAGTTGTTAATGTTAGACTGCATTTGGCCTACTAGTTGGGTTGGGGCATACTATCGGTGTCTGCCACTCCTTGCTGTTCTCCTCCACTGAACAAAGCTGTGCCGCCTGTTTACTACTGTTGCCAATTTTGAACTGCATTTCGACTACTTACTGATTTGGGCCTACTCTCTATGTCAGCCTCTCATTCCAGTTGTCCTCCACTGCAATGCCCCCTGATTAGTCCTGTGTTACCAATTTTGAACTGCATTTAGCCCACTTTATTCTTTGGGCCTATATCTGTGTTTCCTCCTCATCCTGCCCATTGCCCAGCCAGTGATAGATGAGTCTGCTGGTACATTGACCCATAACGCAACATTTCCCGTGCACGCTACACTGCAAGATTGAGACCCTGCTGAAAGTCAGGTCCCCCTTCCCGCATACCATACCACCTTACACAGGGACAAACAAGAAGGTGCAGATGAAAGTGCAGGTTCCTTCATCAGGTGGGGGGAGGAATACTAGTTGGCGATGTCACTGGCACAGGGCCTCTCATGGTACGCAAAAGTGTTGCTGCCGGTGGGAGGCGCCCCCGCCGTGCAAACACACCGCTGTACTTTGAGGGGCCCTGTGCCAGTGCCAATGCCAACGAGTGGGCCCCCCCTGCTTGCTCAGGTTCACAGCACTTGCAAAGTTGAAATACTTACCTCTCCCTGCTCCACTGCCGTGACGTGGTCCAGATTTCCTGGGCCCACTAATTACTTGAACCAGCCCTACCCACCACAACTTTAGCCAAATGACCCCCAATTTCAAATGCCTTCCAATTATTATAAGGTAAATTACGCTTGACAAGCTTCATTAAGAAGAATGGATGGTTTTGACATTAAAATGGGCACTCTAGGTGTTTTCCTGGCCCCCACTCACTGCCGACTATGCTGCCCCATTGACTTGCATTGGGTTTCGTGTTTCGGTCGATCCCGACTTTACGTCATAATCGGCCGATTTCACTCGACCCGACTTTTGAGATAGTCGGGTTTCGCGAAACCCGGCTCGACTCTAAAAAGGTCAAGGTCGCTCAACTCTAGTTACTATAGTTCACTGGTCTCACTTTATGGCAAAAGCTGCGTGTGAACTTTCTCACACAGCAATGCCAAAAGTGAGACTAGGGACTATTTTTTTGCAGTGGCGGAGGAGTACAGTGCGGAAGGATACCTTCATCCCATCACTGTATTCCTGGAGCCCCTAGAGAGCAGTCGCATCAGCTGATGCTGCTGTTCTCCGCAGGAGATCATTGTGGGACACTCGTGGATTTCTGCGGATCAGGGAGTATATTGTTTGTTTGTTATTTTAATATTTTTTACAGATGAAACTGGCTTCGGGGATCAAAGTGACAATTGATGGTGAGTATGTACTCTGTTATATGTACTGTATGTCTATATGTATGTAATGTATGTAATGTATCAATGTATTGTATGTAGTATATATGTAGTATGTTGTATATATGTAGTATGTATGTAGTAGATATGTAGTATGTATGTTGTATGTATGTAGTATGTATGTAGTATGTTGTATGTATAACTGTATGTATGTAGTATGTATGTAGTATGTTGTATGTATGAATCTAGTATGTATGTTGTAAGTATGTATGTAGTATGTATGTTACATGTGTGTAGTATGTAGTATGTATGTTGTATGTATGTAGTATGTAGTATGTATGTTGTATGTATGTAGTATGTTGTATGTATGTATATATGTAGTATGTATGTTGCATGTATGCAGTATGTAATATGTATGTTGTATGTATGCAGTATGTAGTATGCTGTATGTAGTATGTATGTTTGTGTTTTTTTTACATTCAACACATTAGCTGGATGATGGGACTACTACTGTCCCCTTATTGGCTAATGTGTCAATCACTGTCATTGTAGGAGGCATAGCCCGATGGGGCTTGTAGTCCCATCGGACGATGCCTGCACACACACACAACCCCCGAGAGGCCCTCACAGACCCCCAGCAGCACGGAGAGACCCCTGGCAGGCCCGCACAGACCCCCTGTAGGCCTGTACATACCCCCGGCCGCCCGCACAGACCCCCAGCAGGCCCGTACAGACACCCAGCAGGCCCTCACAGACCCCCGGCAGCCTGCACAGACCCGCAACAGGCCTGCACAGACCCCGGCAGGCCCGCACAGACCCCCCACGGTCATGCACTGACCCCGCCCACACACACAGACACGCAGTCTCCACCCATGCACCACCCACCCTCCATTATAGCGCATCATGGCATTATTTCAGCAGCCAATCACAGCCATGCCATTAGTTAACATGGCTAACATGCCTAACAGGATGTGCCCACACTTCTTAGGATCCTCAACTGGCTCATTGCATTATGGGAACTTCCGATTCTGGTATTCGATATTGTAAAAGTATCGAAACACAGTATCAGAACTCCGATACAGCGATTATCGGCCGATACCCAATATTTGCAGTATCGGAATGCTCAACACTACTGGTCACATCTCATGCTTATCCATTGTGTTCTATAACTGTGCTACCACTTGGAACCCTAAAGTAATTGAAAATGCTCTAAATAAGGAATACTTTTGATTCCATCCAGCAATCTTATTACTGCTAAAAACAAAACAATATTGTTGGATGGTCTGTTACTGAAGCTGCTTTTGTATTAAATCAGTTGAAAGGAGTTCAATACCATGCAAAGAGTGCTATACATGTCTTGTCTTTTCCACAAAATTGAAGTCTTTGTAGTACTTGTGATGTGTGATGCGTCGATTCATTTCATATATATATTTTTTTTAATTTCATATAGCTGCCTAATTCAAGTAAAAAGATTAACTCATATCCAGTGTAAGTAAATATATGATTTAAAAAAATGCTAAATATTTAAATAGAAGCATTATTTATATGGATTCACAGCTCTGAAGAAATTCTAGAAGGCACAAACTTTTATTACTGATTGAAGGAAATGTTCTTAGAAGCTTTGGAATGTTTGCAAGAGAGTACTGCCCTTAAAGACCTACTAATTATTTTGCAAGGAACAGACTTAAGAGGATACTGTGGCTAACCGAACTGTACAACTTCTTAAACTTATACTAAACTGAAATGACATTAGCACCTAGAGGGAATTGCTTTTACTGTAATTTCATTTTGAAAAAGAATTTACAAATTATACAAATGTATGCTAACGTGGCTCACATATTTTTCTACATAGAATACACATAGTAGACAACAATTCATAGTTTTACCATCTCAGTGAAATTTTGCTTGAGGTCTAGACAGATAGACAGATAGATAGATAGATAGATAGATAGATAGATAGATAGATAGATAGATAGATAGATGAGTTTTAGGTAAGCCACTTGCCTGTGTGGTTTTAACTACTAGTGTTGAATGTGAAATCTGAAGCAAACATAAACAGCAATCATGGTGGTGTTACTCAGCTGACTTTACCAAAATAATCTTAACAAACACTAAAGGAAAGTAATGTGATCCTGGACATACAGATCAATGGAAAGTAACTGTCAATGAAAAGGAAAAACTCATCCAAACTTCCAGGCTGTCAATCAAACTTGAAAACCAAACACATTTTTGTGTTTTCCTTCTTGCAGTCATGCTATTCACATGATTTGTCATTTTGATGGTTCATTGCAACCTTGATGTTATCATTATTTTATGCTTCTGAATGTTTAATGTTTCAAATAACACCTCAGACTTAATGTTCAAACTACAACTAACCCTAACAAAGCTACAATCAAACAGATTCAAATGTATTTAACCTGATTGTTAAAAATTAGCTTTTGTACTAAGGGCTTTCCTGGGCAACAATTAAGTAGAACTATGTAGACCTTCGTGGGACCATGACCACAACAGAAGTAAAAACACTATCATTTTACAATAACACAAGTATTATAATAAGCTCTATTCAGAAGGGCAAATTAGCTTTAGCTCAAATTTCCATCACTATGCAAATGTCCTGACCCAAATGTTGGCTTATTAATAGCTGTCTTCTGCACAAATCTAAATACTGAGATACAAAAAATGTAACTGCACTACATCCAGAACTAATAAAATATCATTGCTGAATCTGTAGATTTATATAGGCAATGTTTTCCACTATATATACAGTGGGGCAAAAAAGTATTTAGTCAGTCAGCAATAGTGCAAGTTCCACCACTTAAAAAGATGAGAGGCGTCTGTAATTTACATCATAGGTAGACCTCAACTATGGGAGACAAACTGAGAGAAAAAAAATCCAGAAAATCACATTGTCTGTTTTTTTAACAATTTATTTGCATATTATAGTGGAAAATAAGTATTTGGTCAGAAACAAAATTTCATCTCAATACTTTGTAATATATCATTTGTTGGCAATGACAGAGGTCAAACGTTTTCTGTAAGTCTTCACAAGGTTGCCACACACTGTTGTTGGTATGTTGGCCCATTCCTCCATGCAGATCTCCTCTAGAGCAGTGATGTTTTTGGCTTTTCGCTTGGCAACACGGACTTTCAACTCCCTCCAAAGGTTTTCTATAGGGTTGAAATCTGGAGACTGGCTAGGCCACTCCAGGACCTTGAAATGCTTCTTACGAAGCCACTCCTTCGTTGCCCTGGCGGTGTGCTTTGGATCATTGTCATGTTGAAAGACCCAGCCACGTTTCATCTTCAATGCCCTTGCTGATGGAAGGAGGTTTGCACTCAAAATCTCACGATACATGGCCCCATTCATTCTTTCATGTACCCGGATCAGTCGTCCTGGCCCCTTTGCAGAGAAACAGCCCCAAAGCATGATGTTTCCACCACCAAGCTTTACAGTAGGTATGGTGTTTGATGGATGCAACTCAGTATTCTTTTTCCTCCAAACACGACAAGTTGTGTTTCTACCAAACAGTTCCAGTTTGGTTTCATCAGACCATAGGACATTCTCCCAAAACTCCTCTGGATCATCCAAATGCTCTCTAGCAAACTTCAGACGGGCCCGGACATGTACTGGCTTAAGCAGTGGGACACGTCTGGCACTGCAGGATCTAAGTCCATGGTGGCGTAGTGTGTTACTTATGGTAGGCCTTGTTACATTGGTCCCAGCTCTCTGCAGTTCATTCACTAGGTCCCCCCGCGTGGTTCTGGGATTTTTGCTCACCGTTCTTGTGATCATTCTGACCCCACGGGGTGGGATTTTGCGTGGAGCCCCAGATCGAGGGAGATTATCAGTGGTCTTGTATGTCTTCCATTTTCTAATTATTGCTCCCACTGTTGATTTCTTCACTCCAAGCTGGTTGGCTATTGCAGATTCAGTCTTCCCAGCCTGGTGCAGGGCTACAATTTTGTTTCTGGTGTCCTTTGACAGCTCTTTGGTCTTCACCATAGTGGAGTTTGGAGTCAGACTGTTTGAGGGTGTGCACAGGTGTCTATTTATACTGATAACAAGTTTAAACAGGTGCCATTACTACAGGTAATGAGTGGAGGAAAGAGGAGACTCTTAAAGAAGAAGTTACAGGTCTGTGAGAGCCAGAAATCTTGATTGTTTGTTTCTGACCAAATACTTATTTTCCACCATAATATGCAAAAAAATGATAAAAAAACAGACAATGTGATTTTCTGGATTTTTTTTTCTCAGTTTGTCTCCCGTAGTTGAGGTCTACCTGTGATGTAAATTACAGACGCCTCTCATCTTTTTAAGTGGTGGAACTTGCACTATTGCTGACTGACTAAATACTTTTTTGCCCCACTGTATATATATATATATATATATATATATATATATATATATATATATTTATTTATTTATTTTTTTAAACCAGCAGTTGTAAGAAAATGCAATACATTTACATAGACTGGAATATCTTATAAATATAAAAGATGATTAAGGTAATAATAATAATTACTATTATTATTATTATTTAAGTAAATGTGATGCATTCTGTTCTAAAGTCAAGCAATAAAATATATGACTGCTGTGCGCAGTATAGTTTTATACTGAAGGTTGCAACTAGAGACGAGCGTTTTATTTCTCAATTGCATGTTTTTTAGTTACATTTCCTACAATTTGCAGTTTCATGTGAATTTGAACTTTTTTCAGATTCAATTTGCTGATTAGAAAGAAAAACCCTGCCCAGCACACTTTCCCTTGATGCTAAGGCTAGGTTCACATTGCGTTAAGTACATTCCGTTAAACAGACCCGTTAAACGAATGTACAGAAAAGTGACTGCGTTTATGTCATTCTGATGTCCGTTCGCATCCGTTTGTCTGCGTTTGGCACTGTCAATAAAGTTGTTCTCTTTTCTTTTCTTTTTTTTCCTTTTGTCAGCGTCGGGTGTGGGTGCATACACATTCTCCATTTTGAAAGCATTGAGTGAACTTCTGCTAGCAAGATGTTTGTGTCTGAGCTCGTTAGATTTTGCTTGATGCGGTTGTGACTTCGGCAGAGAAATCGTATTTATCAAAGGAGATATTGGATCCATGAAGTGACTTTCTTACGGAATACATATGGTGCCTTTCACACCCTGTATGTTCAGCTTTTGGATCATCCCTTCAAATTCCAACTGTATCTACAGATGTCCATTGAGACCTTTGATGTTTTGCTCTCGCATGTGAAGGATGAGATACATCATCAGCGCAGCACTTTCCGTGAAAGCATCTGTGCGGAGCAACGTTTAGTGGTGAATCTAAGGTAATTATAATTTTTTTGAACATTCTTCTATTGACAAAGACAACATGTAATTTATCGTGGGGCATAATTATGTACATTTAGGCTATTGTATTATTCCATTTTAACTAGCCTTTTTGTTAGTTGTCCTTTAAAATCCTAACAATATATATATATATATTTTTCTTTGTGATTGCCGACAGATATCTGGCTACCGGAGAATCTTTTGCGTCACTGCATTTTCAATTTAGACTTGGGAAGTCAACCATTTGCCAACTGGTTCAGGAAACTTGTGATGCCATTTGGAACAATTTGCAACCACTTGTGCTACCAACCCCGACAACAGAAATGTGGCTAGCGCTTTCCCAACATTTCGAGGATGTGGCTAATTTCCCCAATTGCATTGGTGCCGTGGACGGCAAGCACATTCGTATTCAGAAACCAGCACATAGTGGATCACTATACTATAAAAAATACTTTTCTATTGTATTGATGGCTATTGCGGTTGCTAGATACCGTTTTGTTGCTGTGGATATTGGTGCGTATGGCCGGACGAACGATTCCAGAGTCTTCAGAGACTCCAACATGGGGAGATGTTTGTACAGCAACAACTCCAACATACTCTCAGCATGACCTCTTCTGGGGACCGGAGGCCCAAGTTTGCCCTATGTTTCAGTTGGGGATGAGGCGTTCCAACTCGGACAAAATCTTCTAAAGCCATACTCAAGCCGTACTCTAAACTCCACAAGATGCATTTTTAATTATCGCTTGAGTCGGGCAAGACGTCATGTGGAATGTGCCTTTGGTATTTTGACCTTAAAATGGTGAATCTTACTAACTTGCATGCAACTGCAACCTGAAAATGTGGACCGTGTAGTGAAGGCATGCATCTGTCTGCACAATTTTGTTTCCAGATATGAACCCCAGGCGGTTGACCCCGATGACTGTGAGTAGAACCTCATCAGCATAGATTTGACTGCTGTTCGGTCTACAGTTGAAATTATGAGGATTCATGATCAATTTGCTAGTTACTTCACACATGAAGGCCTTGTTCCATGTCAAGACATACACGTGTGAAAATGTTGAAACCTGATGTTATAGCCTGATGTTATTGGTGAAATGTGTGGGGCAATTTTTGTTTGTTTGAGTTCCCATAACCTTATTTATCTAGTGTAAAAAGTTAAAGTCATATTATGTAGTGTAAAAAGTTAAAGCCATACAAGAATATGAAATTTTAAAGTAACAGTTTACTATAAATGTTAGAAAATTTTTCAAACGCAGTGTTGCTAGACGTTTTTAACATATGAGATCCCATAGGGATGAACAAAAACATGCACAAAAAATTGGCTGAAATGAAATTAAACACAAAAAATGTAAACGATGAAATTGAAACAGGTTGGTGACAGTAAACAGTACTTATGGACTGTGATACTGCGCCGGCGTATTGTCTGCCCAACTGTACGATGGACTGCTACATTGCCTCTGCTGTTCCATGCTCAGTTCACCCCGGCCTCTGTATTGTGGGTTGTAGGCCGGCATGTCCATGCTTCTTGTTCTTGAGGAAGTGGGTTCCTGGGGGCCCACAAATTCCTCAAGTAGGTCATTCAGTCTTTGGCTAAACATAGTGTTTCTGCGTGCCGGGATATTTTGAGCTACAGGCAAATAGGACAAAAACAGGAGCTTCCACTCATTGGCTGCATATACACACTCACGGGATTGCAAGTCCTTAATTTCCCGCCTCAGGTCTCTGTGTTCACTGCGACACATATCCTCTACCCGTTGGGGTCCATCGACAATTATGGCTTCAGCTTCATCTTTTTGGGATGCTCGCTTGCGTCCACGCTATGCTTGCAAACGGGCACTGACACCAGAAGCCACTGTACTTCTCTCCACAGATCGTGGCTCGCTCATGCCAGACACATCTTCAGCGCCCGTCTGCTGGCTTGGTTCCAGCGCAGATGGCTCCGGTTCCTCTGCCTCTCTAGGTGCAGCGGTACTGCATATCGTTCTGTAACCAAAAAAAACAACTTAATTATTTTAATTTAAACTATTTTGTATCGCATACCTAAAAAATCTTTTTACTTACGAGCGCTGCGACAAAGTTTTTTGCAGAAAGAGCAATTGCTCATAATGCACATATGGGGTGACCCGTTTGCCACCAGATCCACTGGGTGTGGTTTGGCTGTTGCGGAAGTCACGTACAAAGCGATCCCTAATCTATCTCCAACCTGTATGGACAGCATCGGCTTTAAAGAAAAAAAAAATTAGATAAATAGATAATAGATAGATAGTAGATAGACAGTTGATAGATAAATAGTAGATAGATAGTGGATAGATAGATAGATAGTTGTTAGATAGTTGATAGATAGATAGTTGATATCTAGTGGATAGATAGATAGATAGATAGATAGATAGATAGATAGATAGATAGATAGATAGATAGTAGATAAATACTAATTTTTTTTAGTAAGTTTTTTAGTAGATTTAGTAGATTAAAAAAAATATTACAAAAAAAATGTTTGACTGTTTGCAATCTTTACATTTTGCAAGTTAAGTTCAACAATATCTACCAATTTCTTTCTTAGAGGATGCCGACTTCTCCATGTATCGTGGGTCAAAATGGCATATATCTTTATCCCACAACTTCCTGATATTGACTATGTCGTGGTGGGAGCTGTTGCTTTTGTCCCATATGGATGGATTGGCTTCCACTAAATTGATCAGCGTCTCGTTATGGACGTCCAAGGGCTCTTCGTCAACCACAATCCTTTTTTTTTTGCTGGGCGGCTTGGACTATGTAAACACAAAACATTATATTATATATATTATTATATTATATATTATATAATACATATATTTTATTTATATATATATATATATATATTATATATATTTATTATTTTAAACTATAGAGTTTAAGTCCTCTTTTTCTCAAAAGAGGCAATTTGCATATATTGAAAGGTTAAATTTCACTGGATGGATAGATAGACAGAAAGATAGATAGTTGATAAATAGTAGATAAATAGTGGATATGTTTGATTAGTTTTTTTAGTAGATTTATTAGCTTTTTTAATACTAAAAAAATAGTAGATTTTTAATTACAAAAAAAAAGGGAAAGGTTTTTTGTGTCAAAAAGGAACATTAATAGCGTGATATTTACCACTGGGAGGTGTGGCGACGACAGGCGGTGAGGCTGCTTTTTTTCCTCTGTCCTCCTGGTTCAACAAACTATGTTGTAGTTAAAAAAAAAAAATTACAATTCTTGTATTCAAGGACACCGTTCTCTCCTGGTTCTCCTCCTATCTCTCTGACCGATCCTTCACTGTATGTTTTGCTGGTTCCTCCTCCTCTCACCTTCCCCTTACTGTTGGGGTTCCTCAAGGATCAGTCCTAGGCCCCCTCCTCTTCTCGTTGTATACTGCCCCTATTGGACAAACAATCAGTAGATTTGGTTTCCAGTACCATCTCTATGCTGACGACACCCAATTATACACTTCTTCTCCTGATATCACACCGACCTTTTTAGAAAACACCAGTGATTGTCTTACCGCTGTCTCTAACATCATGTCCTCCCTCTATCTGAAACTAAACCTGTCAAAAACTGAACTCCTCGTGTTCTCTCCCTCTACTAACCTACCTTTGCCTGACATTGCCATCTCCGTGTGTGGTTCCACCATTACTCCAAAGCAACATGCCCGCTGCCTTGGGGTCATCCTTGATTCTGACCTTTCATTCACCCCCTACATCCGATCATTGGCTCGCTCTTCTTACCTGCATCTCAAAAACATTTCTAAAATTCGCCCTTTTCTTACTTTCGACTCTGCAAAAACTCTTACTGTTTCACTTATTCATTCTCGTCTGGACTATTGTAACTCTCTACTAATCGGCCTCCCTCTTGCAAAACTCTCCCCGCTCCAATCTGTCCTGAATGCTGCAGCCAGGATCATATTCCTCACCAACCGTTACACCGATGCCTCTACCCTGTGCCAGTCATTACACTGGCTACCCATCCACTCCAGAATCCAGTACAAAACTACTACCCTTATCCACAAAGCACTCCATGGCTCAGCACCACCCTACATCTCCTCCCTGGTATCAGTCTACCACCCTACCCGTGCCCTCCGCTCCGCTAATGACCTCAGGTTAGCATCCTCAATAATCAGAACCTCCCACTCCCGTCTCCAAGACTTTACACGTGCTGCGCCGATTCTTTGGAATTCACTACCTAGGTTAATACGATTAATCCCCGATCCCCACAGTTTTAAGCGTACCCTAAAAACTCATTTGTTCAGACTGGCCTACCGCCTCAATGCATTAACCTAACGATCACTGTGTGGCCTATTTATAAAAAAAAAAAAAAAAAGGTTCCTCGCATCATGTTCTCATACACTTTATGCAGTATTAGCCCTCTGTGTCTGTACTGCTACATACTTAGGCAGATAACTGGTTCATGCAGCTTTACATGAACACCTGAGCCTTACACTATGGCTGGTCCAAATAACTAAAGCAATTGTTATCATCCACCTCTCGTGTCTCCCCTTTTCCTCATAGTTTGTAAGCTTGCGAGCAGGGCCCTCACTCCTCCTGGTATCTGTATTGAACTATATTTCTGTTATGCTGTAATGTCTATTGTCTGTAAACTTCCCGTCTATAATTTGTAAAGCGCTGTGGAATATGTTGGCGCTATATAAATAAAAATTATTATTATTATTATTGTATCAATAAATTTATGCGTGAAAACCACAAAATGTGTGCCATGTACCTTTGTCGCTTTGGCCTGTTTCTTGGGGGGCCTAGCTGGCTCGGGCTCCGATGACTCCTATTTGCATTAAAAACATGATTATACATGTGCTTACCTCAATACACTGGAGTGACAAACATCAACATTATTGTGGCTTTTTAAAGTGTAAGCCTACCGATTGCGATGAAAACACCGCAGACACGCTGCTGCTGCTTGCCTCACTATCCGACATCTGTGTGCAAACAAAACAATACATTTTTAGCAAACACACATCCGATGGGCACTACACGCTCCCATGATGTATACAGAGATATATAATATAATAATACATAGAATTGTACTTACATTGCCTCTGATCTCTTGCAAGACACTCTCACAATGTGCTGCAGGCGTCTGGAAACTGTGTAGTAGTGTCACTCCTAAAAATGGCTGAAATCATATTTCCTGTCACATGACCACATGGACCACCCTCAAACGCAATTCAAACGTATAGTTTTATTTGGGAATTTTGCCTGATTTGCGTCTGGCTGCATTTGCAATAGCCTTCAATGGCAGAATTAACGCTTCCGTTAGTCTTGCATTAGCTTGACCGGACCCGAAAACGCTGCAAGCCGCGTTCCAAGGTCCGTCATAAAGAAACGTTATGTGTCAAGATGCGTCAGACAATGCAAGTCTATGGGCGCGTTCCAATGTCTGTTACATTGCGTTTTCACTACTTAAAAACATGTCCATTAGACGGACTCACCTAGCGCAATGTGAACCTAGCCTAAAGCATCACAGAGTGGGCTAATGTTATTTTGTGTGGCCGTGCAGGTCTCCTCATATGGATTTTCAGGTATGACATATTATGGATTATTATACCTTGTACATTGGGGATCAGTATATCAGCCAGCACAGATCAGTGGTTCCCAGTGGAGCATAGTTTGTACAGCAGTCAGTTTCCATCTCCAGAGTCACTAGGTAAATCTCCCTCCTGTATAGTGTAAGATTTTATGGTGAGCAATTTAACCCCCTGAATGGTGCTATTGATATCGGTTGCAGCATTTAGAAGGTAGGCAGAGAAAGGACGCTACTTCTGCCCTTGGATGGGCACTTCCAAGACATCATCGCGGGGCCAAATTAATGACGTGGTGACCCAATGTCATCATGGCGACAACCCGATCACCAGACTCTAGCAAATTAGTTAGATCATGTGCAGTGCATGTTCTATCTAACTGTTGTCAGTGCAGCACTGACAATTATAAAACATTGCAATGCTTGTGCATTGCAATGGTTTATAACTGCGATGAGACTGCAGAAAGTGAAAATCCCATAGTGGGACTAAGTAAAAAAGTAAAAAAAAAAAAATCACAAAATAATAATGAAAAACATATATACAGTATAAACAGTATTGCATAGATAAATTTGTATTTTCTTGTAAAAAAAATAGACAAATGAAATGGGACAAAAAATATGCTTTTTCATCATATCGCCGAACAAAAAGTGGAAAAAATGCGATCGAAAAGATGAATGTAAAAAAATGTTATCACTGAAAAAGTCATCTTGTCTGGCAAAAACAAGCTGCCATATGTTAGGACTGGCGGAACGCACCAAGACAGATGGTATAGATGCGTTCGCAGTCCGGGGTCCACCGTGCAGGTGAAAACCTGCTGCTAGCAATTAGCAGACTATATGGCGGTACACTAGAGTATACACGCGTGGGTTAACCTCACCCAGCATGAAAGAAGCAATCCTGTTAAGGCACAGGACCGTGGTACCGCACATAAAGCGCGAGCAAGTAGTCAGCGAACTCAACCCCAACTGGGATTGAAGTCCGATTAGACCCTTGCTGGCGCAACACCGCAACTGGGTGTGAAATGAAACAGAAGAGCATGCAGTGCCGCACTGACGAACGCCACTAACCACCCAGGCTTGGGTAAGGAAAGCACAGAGGAAGTGCACGGCGCCGTACTGGCGGTCACAGCAACTGGACGCTATAATGTGTGACTAGTGCTGTAGGATAAGTCGGGCGCTAGGTAGCAGCCATACACCTTCCACGAACAGTCATAATATAGGGTAGGGGTATCCAAGGACGACTTGCACTCACAACATACACACATTAGCAATTGTTTGACAATACTAGCGCATGGCCGTGCGGTCATGCGCAGTTTATATAGCAGCAGCACAGGAAGTGGCCACAGCACTTTTGCCCTTCTAGGACCTGCCAAGAGGACCAATGGAATGTGCTGCAGAGCCTGAGCACATGACCCTCGATCTCCAACGGGAGACCTTACGCTGGGCATGCTCAGTACGTGCAGACAAGGACTTAGTCCCAGAGAAGTCCCCTCGCTGCTGACCAGCACAGACTTTAATAGCAGAGACTGGAGAAGCAGCAGTAACTCTCAGAACAGAGTGAGAATGAGCAAGACGCTGGAGACCGCAGCGGAGGTGGCTCGAGATTCCCCCTGTGCAAAAGCGGGAACTCGACCCCTAACACCATACAGCTCTGAGTGGAAAAGCAAAAAAAGTTATAACTTTCAGCATAAAGCAATGATAAAATAATACATTTTTTAAATAAAATTGGTTTTATTGGGTAAAAGACATAAAAAAGATATAAATGTGGTGTCGCTGTAATCATACTGACCAGAAGAATAAAGCTCAAAAATCAATTTTACCACTTATGGAATGGCACAAAACACTCAAAAAACTATTTCTGAATTGCAGTTTTTTGTTCATTCTGCCTCCCAAAAATTAGAATAGAAAGCGATCAAAAAAGTTGTGCCCAAAAATGGTTCCAATAAAATCATTAACCCGTCACGCAAAAAACAAGCTCTAACATGAATCTGTCTGACGAAATATGGAAAAATCATAGCTCTCAAAATATGGCTATGCAAAAACTTCTTTTTGCAATGAAAAGCATTTTTTAGTATGTGACAATAGCCAAGCATAAAAAAACAATATTAATCTGTAATCACTGTAATCGCACCGACCCGGAGAATAAAGTAGTCTAATGATTTATACCGCATAAGGAAAAGTGTAAGAAATTATCCCAAAGATTGCAGTAAAGCTCGGCTCACATTCTGCACTGAGTGCTTACATCAGGGGTTTCTGTGTAAATCTTTTAAATTTGTGATTCAGATGGAACACCCAGTGGACGAGTTCCTGTAATAATGCAGATGGGGACACCATGGACTCTGTCTGGCCTATGATCCAGTGGTGTCTGTGTTTTTAGGTGTGCATAAAAGTGACAGTATGCAACAGTTTTCTGCACTTCTGAAAGGAAGGACAACACTGAAAAGAGGCAATATGGAGTTCAGAGTAAATCTACTGCCTCATTATGGTGAATGGTTCCTATGGGGGCTTCAACTGAATCGTGACATCCGTGATCCATTCCAAAAATCAAACTGTGCTCTTCCCTTCCAAGCCCTGCTGTGCTTCCAAACAGTAGTTTTCCTCCATGTATGCGGTACAGGCATACTGAAGAGAAATTCTACAGTAATTTTTGTTTTCCATTTTCTCCTGTTTTCCTTGTGAAAATAAAAAAAACTTGTGCTAAAAGAACATTTTTGTGGACAAAATGTTAATTTTTTATTTTCCCAACTCAATGTTATGAATTTCTTTGAAACATCTGGTTGTTCAAGGTGCTCACCATACATCTAGATACATTTCTTGAGTGGTCTAGTTTCCAAACTGGGGTCAGTTGTAGCCAAATTACACTGATTTGCAGGCACACGAGGGGCTCTGCAAATGTGACATGACACCCGCAGACCATTCTATCAAATTTTACATTCCTAAACATCACTTCTTCCTTTCTGAGCCCCACCATGAGCTCAAACTGTAGTTTTCCCTCACATATGGGGTATTGGAATGCTGAAGAGAAATTGCACAGCAAATTTTGGCTTCCATTTTCTCCTGTTACCCTTGTGAAAATAATAAAGGACCTAATTAAAATTAAATTTAATTAAGTTTTTTGAGAAAAAAGTTATATTTTAATTTTTTCCTTCCACATTGCTTCAGTTCCTGTGCACCACCTGAGGGTTATTAATGTGGTTTTGAGCACCTTGAGGGGTTCAGTTTTTAGAATTGTGTAATATTTTGGTATTTTCTGTCATATACGATTGAAACTAGAAGATTACATACATTATACAAAAAGACACATATGCATGTTTTTCTCATTATCGGACATGAAACCAGAATAAACCTTTCCTGTCTTAGGTCAATTAGGATTACCATAATTATTAATATTTGCCAAATGGAAGAATAATGAGAGAGAGAGAATGTTTTAAGGCATTTTTATTAGTCTGGAAAGACGCACAATATGTCAGTCTCAACTTGTGATCCGCAGGTGTCTGTGGATGCATAGTGGACATGGGATTTCTTGAAATCCCATCTACTATGCTGTCATAGCTGACCTCTGTGGGTTTGACGCTGCATAAATATGCAGTGTCAAACTTGCTGCAATTTCAGATTGTTTGCACATACCGTTAAACCTCTGCTCGTTCTGGGATTTTTGGTTCAATGAACAGTTATATCTGTGATTTGACAGCTGTCTCTGTCTGTACACTTATATGAACAAAACTGCCTATATACTTTTTGCAGGGCTAAGTGAGAGGCCATTATACTGTTTGCTGGGCTAAGTGTGTGTGAGGGGGCTGTTCAGTTGTTTTTTGCCAAATTTATAATTGGATAGTTTTCGAAAAATCGTAAAATTTGTCTCACATAGAGTGATGTTATTTATGCCCTTATACCCGAAAAGAAAAAATGGAGTTCAAATCCAAGTTAGTTAAAAAGGTATAAATTTATTACAAAACTTAATACATTGTTCGCAGGTAGTGAGCAAAAAATAGATAAAATACTGATGACTAGTGTTGAGCATTCCGATACCGCAAGTATCGGGTATCGGCCGATACTTGCGGTATCGGAATTCCGATACCGAGATCCGATATTTTTGTGATATCGGGTATCGGTATCGGAAGTGTAAAATAAAGAATTAAAATAAAAAATATTGTTATATTCACCTCTCCGGCGGCCCCTGGACATCAGCGGGAGGATCCGGCGTCCGGCACGGCTTCTTTCTTCAAAATGCGCGCCTTCAGGACCTGTGGTATGACGTCCCGGCTTCTGATTGGTCGCGTGCCGCCCATGTGACCGCCACGCGACCAATCAGAAGCCGCGACGTCATTCCTCAGCTAAAGTCCTAGAATGAGCGCCTTTTAGGACCTGAGGAATGACGTTGCGGCTTCTGATTGGTCGCGTGGCGGTCACATGGGCGGCACGCGACCAATCAGAAGCCGGGACGTCATTCCACAGGTCCTGAAGGCGCGCATTTTGAAGAAAGAAGCCGTGCCGGACGCCGGATCCTCCCGCTGATGTCCAGGGGCCGCCGGAGAGGTGAATATAACAATATTTTTTATTTTAATTCTTTATTTTACACTTTAATATGGATCCCAGGGCCTGAAGGAGAGTTTCCTCTCCTTCAGACCCTGGGATCCATGAGGATACATTCCGATACTTGATGTCCCATTGACTTGTATTGGTATCGGATATCGGTATCGGCGATATCCGATATTTTTCGGGTATCGGCCGATACTATCCGATACCGATACTTTCAAGTATCGGACGGTATCGCTCAACACTACTGATGACGATTATAAGTTCAGCGAGGAAAACAGAAATGACCGGTGGGTCAACCAGAGATTGCTTAGTGACTTGTAATGAAACAAATAGGAACAGCTGACTTGTGCCTCTAACATCCGCGTGTAGAGTCGTGATCCACCAACCGCTGTTAACCTGTTAAATGCCATTGTCAATCTCTGAAAAAAAATTTTGCCATTGCGCAAACTTAATGAACCGCATCTGCTATTTTGGTGAAATTGGAACAAAAAAAATTTGGCGAATACAAGACAAAAAAGAAAGTAGACTTCATAAAGTCTTCAAATGATGGATTGGGCCTTAAATCTCCCTTTTTACTGCTATTATGTAAAATTTGTTACTGTTATAAAAAGTTGTATGTTGGATTTTAGTTGTATTTTATTTTCCTGTAGTCAATTTAAGTTAAGGAAGCATGTGATGGTTCACTGTGGATAGTGTTTTACTTATTTCCAAGTAAGGAGATTTTTGTATATTTGAAGCCCTGGCAAGTCATAACTTTCAATTATGAGTTGGCATTTATGTGGTTGTCTTGATTGCAATTTATTCTGTTACTCTTTAGATGTTTACTGTGAACATGACGTGTCTTATGTTTCTGCTTAGAAAGTTATTTGTATCTGCTTCTTGTTTGTACCTATTCTTTGTTTCAGTATTTTATTTAAATAATTCTGGCCTTCTGCATGTGTATAGTTAGTAGTAAAAAGCGATCTGATTTTATTAGGGCTTTTTTGTTTCAGTTACAGTACTTGCAATTCTACAGATGACAGAATCTTCCAGAATTCACTTAATTCAAATAAATTTGTTCTGAATCAAAGTTCTGCTTACCAAAAAGATATTTACTAGGCTCTAAGGTTTCTCCAGATCCAAAAATATAATAAACAGAGGGGAGTAAACAGGGTTATTTTTGCTATTAGGCACTGACACTTCAATGCTTCGAGAAGCATGATACACGAGGAGTTCATAGGTGCTAATAAACATCACATATATTCATTTATTAGTTTTTATTTATTCATCTCAGTCTGTAGAAAGAGAATACATTATTGAATGTGCAATAAATAAAATGTCAGATTGCTCAAAACACAAGATAATTCAGATTTCTGTGTCCACTCACGGCCAGAGTCAAGTGTTCTTTTAGTCTGTTTAAAGTTCTCGTAAGATAGAGGTCACCATTTATACCACCATTTATTGAAGTATGCTCTCCTATAATACATGATGATGAGTGGAATAATCCTCTGAGGGTACTTCTTCAGGATCAGCAGAAATAAAAAGTAAGTACTGATAAATTAGGTCCAATGTATTTTGCTCACATAGATCATTTAAAAAGTGGACACATAAAACAGCAGGCTTCAGGAATCCCAACCGACCCAGAGATTATCCCCTTTCAGTTTTGCACAGGGCATCCTGAACAAACCGAAACACTGGGTCGGGTAAGATACATAAGGCTTGCTGTTTTATGGGCTTTTCAACTATTTTAAAGAGCTGTTTATCTATCTATTTGAGTAACATACATTACACCTCCAAAATCAATCTACATATTTTAGACTTGTCCATAGGGCATTTTGAGTTATAAATTAAACCCTGGGAGTGAAAGATTAAAGATTATGCACACCTTTTTAAACCCATCTAATCTATTCTGCCTCTAGAGCTCCCCATCTGGTACTTTGGTAACTCCCTCTGGTCTTTGAATTTTCGATACTTTAACTCCTTCAACCCCAGTGCCACTCGCTAACCGTGGAAAGAGCCCCCATTAAAGACCCATTTCCATTCATCATACATAGTGAATCGCTTTTTTATGTTGATTCATTTTTCTGATCTCTAATTAAAGCCTTTTTAATAAACAAACTGTAAATTAGTAATATCAGTTGTAATAGAAAGCAATAAGTAGTCAACATATGTTATTTATTTAAAAGGGAAATGGGGTAGGAAGAAATCAAACAAGCCACAGGGGTAAGAAAGCTGGCACTGTTATTAGGATATTATGGCATGCATTATTGGGGACATTACGGTTGATACTATTATGGCCAATATTTATCCTGGAAAAAATATTCACCAGCATGCAAGAGGGGATAGAGGAAGAACACCAATTTGCAACTATTCATCATCATCTTGTGTCTGTTGGAGACCCTGAAGGTGCCTGTCATATGCTGCAGGATTTGGAGAAAGAAGAGGAGGAGCATTTGGAAGCAGAGGAGGATATAAATTTGACACAGGCAGGTGACGAGGTAGATAGCGTGAAAATGATGAAGGCTACGAAGCTGCTCATGTCATCCAACTGATGCAGTTCGGTTATGTCAATGAAACTACAGGGCTCTCGATCATGCTGGCAGAAATGGCAAGCTGTATGCTGCATTGCTTGTGGGAGGACAATGGTATTGCTAACATGAATCAAAGTGATGATTATGGGATAGCCATGTGTTTGGACCCTTGCTATAAAAACAAAATGCGGAATTTTTTCTAGCTTGTGAAAGGGAGTCTAAACTTGCTTAATACCAGTATAAACTCTGCTACCCTAACAACTTTTGCCAAGCTATTTCCTGCCATCTGTACAACTGACCAGCAGACCCCTATGTGATCCATGCAGAAACGATGCTCTCCAGTCTATGAAAGCGGTAGGACTATAAAAAATAGCCAAGGCAGCAGCAGAAACATCTACATTATGTTTGACATCATAGACAAGATGTTTTTGGTGCCATTGCAATACCTGGCATATAGTGCACTGACACACTGTCTGAATAGCCAGATTCAGTCAGAGCTAGACTGTTTTTTTCTCAGGGAGATAACCTGAGACCTGATCCCATAGATTTCTGGGTCAAAAACTGGACAAGTGGTAAGAATTGGCCTAATGCAATGGAAATACTGTTGTGCCCAGCCTCCAGTGTCATGTCAGAGAAAGTATTCAGAGCAGCCAGTGGATTTGTCACCCCAAAGTGAACCAGGTTATCTGCCACAATTTGTCAAAATGAATCAAGCATATATCAGTGCAGACTTTCATGCACCAAAATTCCATAGTCACATCCAGGCCTGATTACTGTCACTCTCAATCAAGAAATCACTTAAATAGCCTGACAAAGTGAAGTGGACCAAAAGATTGTCAAAACCTAAACCTCCAAAGAAATTCTGAAACAAATGAGAAACAAAGTAATTGAGATCTATCTGTCTGGAAAAGGTATAAAGAGATTTCTATAGCTTTGGAACTCCAGTGAACATTCCCAGGAGTTGTCTGCTGACCCCCACAAAAAGACTCATCCAAAAGTTCACAAAAGACCTCACCATAACATCCAAAGGACTGCAGGCCTCACTAGCCACAGTTAAGGTCAGTATTCATGACTCCACCACAAAAAAGAGACTGGAGAAAATGGTATGCATCTCAGAGTTCCAAGACAAAAACCACTGCTGAGTAGAGTTGAGCGACTTTTACTTTTTTAGGATCGTTTCGGGTTTCGTGAAACCCGACTTTCTCAAAAGTCGGGTCGGGTGAAATCGGCCGATTATTGTGAAAAGTCGGGGGTCGAAACACGAAAAAGTCGATCGGCCAAAACACGAAACCCAATGCAAGTCAATGGGGAATCAAAGTCGGCAGTGAGTGGAGGACAGGAAACACCTACAGTGCCCATTTTAATGCCAAAAACATCAATTCGTATTACTGAAGCTTGTCAGTCTTATTTTACTTTATAATAATAGTTAGGGCTCATTTCGCTAAAGCTGTGGGGGGGGGGGTAGGGCTGGCTCAAGATTCAGATTCAGGCTGTGTAAAGTGCAAGGGGAATGTAGTGGTCTTGGTCAATGTACCAGCAGACTCATCTAGCAGTGGCTGGCCAATGCCCAGGATGAGGAGGAAACACAGATATAGACCCAAATAAGAAAGTAGGCTAAATCCAGTTCAAAATTGGTAACAGGACTAAACAGGCAGCATTGCTTTGTTCAGCGGAGGACAACTGTAATGAGGGGCTGACACACTTAGTAGGCCCCAAAAAGTAAGTAGGCTAAAAGCAGTTCAAAATTGGTAACAGCACTAAACTGGCAGCATTGCTTTGTTCAGCAGAGGATAACTGTAATGAGGGGCAGACACAGTTAGTAGGCCCAAATAAGAAAGTAGGCTAAATGCAGTTCAAAATTGGTAACAGGACTAAACAGGCGGCATTGCTTTGTTCAGTGGAGGGCAGCTATAATGAGTGGCAGACACAGTTAGTAAGCCCAAATAAGGAAGTAGGCTAAATGCAGTTCAAAATTGGTAACAGGATTAAACTGGCGGCATTGCTTTGTTCAGCGGAGGACAACTGTAAGGAGTGGCTGACACAGTTACTGGGCCTAAAATAAAAAAGTAGGCTAAATGCAGTTCAAAATTGGTAACAGGAGTACACAGGCGGCATAGCTTTTTTCAGCGGAAGACAACTGTTATGAGAGGCTCACACAGTTACTAGGCCTAAGTAAGTAAGTAGGCTAAATGCAGTTCAAAATTGGTAACAGTAGTACACAGGCGGCATAGCTTTTATCAGCGGAGGAGGACAACTGTTATGCGACGCTCACACAGACTTAGTAGGCCTAAAATAAAAAAGTAGGCTAAATGCAGTTCAAAATTGGTAACAGGAGTACACAGGCGGCATAGCTTTGTTCAGAGGAGGAGGACAACTGTTATGAGAGGCTCACACAGACTTAGTAGGCCTAAAATAAAAAAGTAGGCTAAATGCAGTTCAAAATTGGTAACAGGAGTACACAGGCGGCATTGCTTTGTTCAGCGGAGGAGGACAACTGGCAGCATAGCTTTTTTCAGCGGAGGACAACTGTTATGAGAGGCTCACACAGTTACTAGGCCCAAGTAAGTAATTAAGCTAAATGCAGTTCAAAATTGGTAACAGGAGTACACAGGCAGCATAGCTTTTTTCAGCGGAGGAGGACCACTGTTATGAAAGGCTCACACAGACTTAGTAGGACTAAAATAAAAAATTACGCTAAATGCAGTTCAAAATTGGTAACAGGAGTACACAGGCGGCATTGCTTTGTTCAGCGGAGGAGGACAACTGTAATGAGAGGCTGACACAGTTACTAGGCCCAAATAAGTAAGTAGGCTAAATGCAGTTCAAAATTGGTAACAGGAGTACACAGTCGGCATAGCTTTGGTCAGCGGAGGACAAAAACTGTTATGAGAGGCTCACACAGACATAGTAGGCCTAAAATAAAAAAGAAGGCTAAATGCAGTTCAAAATTGGTAAGAGGAATACACAGGCGGCATAGCTTTGTTCAGCGGAGGAGGACAACTGTTATGAGAGGCTCACACAGACTTAGTAGGCCTAAAATAAAAATTTGGCCAAATGCAGTTCAAAATTGGTAACAGGAGTACACAGGCGGCATTGCTTTGTTCAGTGGAGGAAAACTGTAATAAGTGGCGCAGAGAGAAAAAAGTAGGCTAAATGCAGTTCAAAATAGTTAAGAGGAGTACACAGGCGGCATTGTTTTTTTCAGTGGAGGACAACTGTAATAAGTGGCTGACACAGTTGGTAGGACAAAATAATAAAGTGGGCTAAATATCAGCCGAAAAAATGTTCATAAATGAACTGGTGGCATACCTAGGTACAGGGGTGGGCTCCCCTGCTGAGTAGTAGACAGTGGTAGTTGGCGCAAAGTATTAACTGGTCTAAATGGAGGCCAGGGCCCCTGTATATTTTTACTATCATCTATCATTTCAACAAATTTGTATTGGCACTGCCATTGAAGGATTTAACAGCACAGACTGCACAGTGGTGGAGCAGGGAGAGGTAAGTTTTGCAAGTGGTAGAACACTGTTCGAGCTGGGGGGGACACTCTCTCGTGGGCGGCGGTACTGGCTCAGGGCCCCTCATATTACGACGGTGTGTCTGTCGTTGGTTGTGCACCCCCACCATCAGAGACACTTCATTGTACTATGAGGGACCCTGTGCCAGTGCCGTCGCCCAAGAGTGGGCACACCCACCTGTCCAGGCAAACGGCACTCGCACGGGTGCTTGCGCCAAATGGTGACCACGGCCCTGTGGGGGGAGTCAGCCCATTTAGGGCGGTATAGAAATGGCCTATGGTGGACATTCATAGAAATAGCAATGGCGTGCACTTAGGTCAATGTGGGTAGGTGCAGGCTGAACCAGGATAACATCCAGTAGAATCACAAATAAGTAAGAAACAGCCGCATTCAAACTTTTAGTTTTTTCAAATGCAAAGGAGTAATTTATTATTTTCACCACAGTGATATAGCGAAGCTGAGGTCACCACAATAGAGATGCTGAGGTAACGTTTCGGCCCCGCTGTGGGCCTTTGTCAAACCTCACTAGAAAAACAATAAGAATTGTAATATATTAATGATAGGAGCAAAGAAATACAAAAAGGTGCTATACAGTAATTATATAGAACAATTGCTGGGTGAAGCTGTGAAGCTATATACAGTGACATCCATATAATACAGACACTTTATTCCCATATATACATATAATATACATAATTCCCGTAGTTGAATTAGTGTAATATACATTCCATAGAGCTGATATCAAAATTGGCGTACACATCGGCGAATGATATCAAAAGGTAAGGTTCTGAAAAAAACATAGATATAAATGTAAATACTAGCAGTGAAAAAAGAGCGACTGACCTTGTTGTAGAAAAAAGTGGAAGATATCCCGCAAGTATGGGACAAATAATAGTATAAGGCAGGCTCCAGGGTAGAGCTGTGAAAAAGGAATAGTATAGGGTTAATGCATGCTCCGCACTTCCTGCGCTGGCTCTATAAAGTCCCACTGACCACCTATGGCTACACACATCACCACAGGGATGCCAGCACACCGGACCACAAACTTTGCATCAGCAGATGCATTAGTGGGATGCTCATGCCTATGATGGCGTCGTCTGCACTTACCAGCCGTGTGCATTCCTCAAAACACTGAAAAACTTGACAGAGGTCTTGGAGCTTCGACCACTGCACACCAGACAACTCCATGTCTGCCATCCAACTGTCTGCCTGTGTATGTGTATCCTCCCACAAATAAATGACAGCATGCCTCTGTTCGCACGCCTCTGAAGCATGTGCAGTGTGGAGTTCCACCTTGTTGCAATGTCGATTATTAGGCGGTGCTTGGGAAGATTGAAAGGAGGAGGAGGGGTGACAAACAGCCAACAGTTTCCTAGACCGTGGGCTAAGCAGAACTGTCCCACTATGGCTGTCCCCTGTGGACCCTGCATCCACCACATTAGCCCAGTGCGCCGTGATGGAGTGAGCAAAGGTGAAAAAAATTTTTCCTTTTATATGTATAAAAAAGCAAATTTGTATATATATATGTCACACAATCCAATGTGTAAATGTGCAAACTAAAGTGACAAGTGCAAACCGGAAAAAGGAAGAAATGGGGAATCAAAAATAAGAATTAATTATATATCGCCACTCTGACTAAGATAAAACTATATTGATACCGAGGGTTATGAATGAAATACCAAAGAGAGTTATATAGGTAGAGAAGGCTCCCACCTGGGTAAATGTGGTAGTAACTAACGATGATAGTAATTGGTGGTGATAGTGGAAATAAGGTGCGCTTGTGCCAATGATAATTAACCTAACCAAGCACCCATTATCAAAGAATTAAGGTGCCACAATTAATAACTATACCTGGGGAGGTGCTGCCAGTGTTCGCGCTACCCGACGCGCGTTTCGGAACGTGCAATCTTCCTTCCTGACGATTTGTATTGTCCCCTTATATACTTATACATGGTTTTTAGATCGCCCCTCAGTCGTCTTTTTTCTAGACTAAATAATCCTAATTTCGCTAATCTATCTGGGTATTGTAGTTCTCCCATCCCCTTTATTAATTTTGTTGCCCTCCTTTGTACTCTCTCTAGTTCCATTATATCCTTCCTGAGCACCGGTGCCCAAAACTGGACACAGTACTCCATGTGCGGTCTAACTAGGGATTTGTACAGAGGCAGTATAATGCTCTCATCATGTGTATCCAGACCTCTCTTAATGCACCCCATGATCCTGTTTGCCTTGGCAGCTGCTGCCTGGCATTGGCTGCTCCAGGTAAGTTTATCATTAACTAGGATCCCCAAGTCCTTCTCCCTGTCAGATTTACCCAGTGGTTTCCCGTTCAGTGTGTAATGGTGATATTGATTCCTTCTTCCCATGTGTATAACCTTACCTATATCATTGTTAAACCTCATCTGCCACCTTTCAGCCCAAGTTTCCAACTTATCCAGATCCATCTGTAGCAGAATACTATCTTCTCTTGTATTAACTGCTTTACATAGTTTTGTATCATCTGCAAATATCGATATTTTACTGTGTAAACCTTCTACCAGATCATTATGAATATGTTGAAGAGAACAGGTCCCAATACCGACCCCTGTGGTACCCCACTGGTCACAGCGACCCAGTTAGAGACTATACCATTTATAACCACCCTCTGCTTTCTATCACTAAGCCAGTTACTAACCCATTTACACACATTTTCCCCCAGACCAAGCATTCTCTTTGAGTACCAAAATGCTGGTAATTTGTTTTCACACAGGATCATATCAAACTATACGATAACTTGCAGCAGCATGAAGAGCAGCTTCTCTGCACTGTTACACTGTCAAAATTGGTTAAAAACAACATGTTTGTTTTTTTACATGGAGAGAGACATGTGACTTTGGCAGCCAGGGACAGATGCCCTTTTGTCTGGACGTTGTGGATGGTTTCTGCGCCCTGAATGGCTGTCGGAATGTACACACATAAAGTTAATAACATAAATAAATAAATAACAGTCTTCCGATCCTCTGACCTCTACCCACCCCTACCTCTCATAAAACATGTCCCCCCCGCTCATCATAGAGTACCACTATTTTAAAGAAAATGCAATCATTTACCGAACTGCACCCGAATTTAGCCGACTTTGAGGGAAAATGCTCGGAAATCCGAACATGAATCCGAATGAGCTATGTTAGTGCTGAATTTGAGATTGGCAAACGTTTTCCGAACAAGTTTGCTCATCTCTAATAATAAACATAATTATGACTAGCAAACAATTCTGTATCTATAACTATAGCATATGTTGAAGTCTTGATTATTTTGCAGAATAAAACAATCCAGATTTATAAAAGTTGGAAAGGCTTCTTTGTTGCCAATATTTTTAATGATAGTAATTCAGAATCAATGATGAAAAACATACCTTATCAGAAGGAAAAAGTATAACAAACCTGAGAACATAGCAGGTGTTTATTTACTTGCAGGATTGTTTGTGCTAGAAATTATCTTTTAGTGATGAATTGAGGGTCTATCTAATGCATGTGGTCTTTGCTTGGTGCATGACACAATCTGTGAACAGAGAAAATTCTGACACAAGTGAGAGCTATTACTGCTATACATAATTCGGAACATGTCGGTGTTCCTTAGAAACTTTGATCAGTTCTTGTTAGATATTACAGTTGTGCGTAATATTTGGCTTGTCCAGCGTAAAATATGCCAGTTCATTTGGAATTTACCATCTAGACAATTTGTCACAGAAATAATCCACAATGCACGTTCCATGAAGTCTCTGGATCCTTTACCCACTTATTTTGAAACCTGAGAAGAATTTGAAAATGACTGTTATAAATCATTCTGTGCTACCTCTTGTGGAGCAAATAATGTACATCTGTCTCAATGTTTGAACTACAAATGTATCATGCAGTTCGTTGTCATGACTTGACTAGGACCATCGTGGAGAGGTTTCATTCCATGTTTTTCTGAATTATCTAATTTAAAACAGTTGTATTTTTAAAATCCTGATTTCTGGGCATATTCCATCTAAATAGTCTATACAGAGGAGGGTGAATCAATAGCAGATACTCATAAAATGTTTATAGCTTGAAATCTTCCAGTTTCTCATATTTGTCTGTTTCACATTATAATCGTGGTCGCACATACCTTGTTTAATGGATGCTAAGTTAGTCATGCTCTGTCCATCCTAATAAAATACTCAAGTCATTGCTGGGTCACAGTATATTGTATGTATGCTGGGCAATTGATGTTTTAAAACTTTGTACTATGCAAGTGTTTTTCTTACAGTATAGCAATAGTATAACTTACGTAATGTCTATAAGAGGTTTATTTAATATAGTTGTATATTATGACTGGAGATGAGCAGATCAGGCAAAATTCAAATTCGCCTTTGTTTTGCAAAGGAGTAATTTTCCCCAAATGAATGGCCTTTATTATGCTCTGGGGTCTGACATGCATTGTGAGCTGTGAGGTGTTACATAGACAGGTGTGTGCCTTTCCAAATAAAGTCCTATCAGTTTAATTAAACGCAGCTGAACTCCAAAGGAGTAGAACCATCTCAAGGAGGATCACAAGGAAATGGACAGCATGTTGCTTAAATATGAGTGTCTGAGCAAAGGGTCTGAATACTTATGACCATGTGATGTTTCAGTTTTTCTTTTTACTAAATTTGCAAAAAATTCTATATTTCTGTTTTTTTGAGTCAAGATGGGGTGGGGAGTGTTCATTAATGTGAAAAAATTTACTTTTTTGAATTTACCAAATGGCTGCAATGAAACAAAGACTGAAAAATTTAAAGGGGTATGAATACTTTCCATACGCATTGTATTTAATTTTGCTTTATATACATGTAATTATGGAGGAAAAAATGTTTCTTTGCATTTTTCCTTTATAAAAACGTAGGTTGGGTTTGAAAGGTTTTCCTATAAATCCGTAAAACCAGCGCAATAGTCTGATAACATTATTCCCAGATACCATATGTGAGTCAGAAAGGCATGCAGGCATCTTCTCCATGCTATTCATGTTTAGTTTTAGCACTTTCCCATCCATTTCAGCTTTTTACTCAGGCCCCCAGGCCTGTTTGTTTGGTCCAGAAGCAAAATACTCTGCTTTCCCATTGACTTGCCTTGGATTTGCTATTTGGTATCAATACATGGATATTAGAAATTATTTGTGCTGATTTTCCTGAATCCAAATATTTCACTATTCGCTCATCGCTTTTAATAAACAATAAAAAATATATACTTATATTCATCTCACTGTCCCTCTCTCCAATTCCTCCACTCCTCTCCATCACACTTCCAGCATTTTATTATCACCACATGAGCACTGAATCCCTAAGCCTCCTCACAGCAAGAGATGGATGGGATGTTCAGCTATGATGAGGCCTGGGATTGCCTCGCCTGGTCCAGAGGCTGCAAATTTCTAAATCCATGCACACGGCGTGCCTTACAAAAAAATCTACATTTTTGTGAGTGCAGATTTTTAAAATAATTGAGTAGAGTTCAATTCCACTTGAATTTATTCGCTCATCTCCAATTATGAAACTTCATATCTAAATACTTTTATTAGTGTTTTTTCATTCTAGACCAGAGAAAACTTCACTTGTTGGTACATGACTAGTGCTGTGTATAGGGTCGGATTGACAGCTACATTTCAATAGCTAACCCAACCCCCAACTGATGATGTTTATATATTACACTTAGTATCATAAGGCTATATTCACACTTTGCGGATTTTGCTGCGGATCCGCAGCGGATTTGACCGCTGTGGATCCGCAGCAGTTTCCCATGAGTTTACAGTCCAATGTAAACCTATGGGAAACAAAAAACGCAGTGCACATGCTGCGGAAAAAACCGCGCGGAAACGCTGCGGATTACATTCCGCAGCATGTCACTTCTTTTCTGCGGATTTTCACCTGCTCCAATAGAAAACTGCAGATGAAAATCCGCAGAAGAAACCGCAGTAAAAACCGCGAAAAATCCGCAGTAAAAACCGCGACGGGTTTTCACTGCGGATTTTGGAATTCCACTGCGGAAAAATCCGCAGTGGAATCTACAAAGTGTGCACATAGCCTTAAGCTACAAATACTGTATAATTAAAGCTCACTCTTTGTAATAGATCAGCTGCCGCCAGGTCTGTAACTGGCAGGTCTTTCTTCTCTGTGACCTGCTTCCCTGCCAGAGTTCTCAAACAGGTGCCATCATGCCCAGGGGGCTCATACGAGAGCTTCTCTATCAGTCAACAACTTTGTAAATAATGGACCCTGAGCAGGATTTCAGGTTTGGGAGCAGGACACAGGAAATAGTGACCTGTCAGACATAGGCACTGCCAGGAGGCCATAGAAACCGGAGAACTGAACTTGCAAGCTCATTTAATAATAATATTTTTTTTTATTTCTATAGCGCTAACATACTGTGCAGCACTTTACAATTCAAAGTGGACATGAACAGACAATATCAGCAATTACTGAATAACACATTAGTCAACACATACCAAGAGGAGTGAGGTCCCGGCTGAATGTATTGTAATACATGCTGTGAAGAATATATAATTCTGTGGCTCTTTCAGTTTAGTTAGGTGAACCATGTATAGGGGCCTCCAAGGAAAGCTCCCAGTGCTGACCGCTTTTTAGTCAAACATCAGTCTCCCATTTGCTTTTAGTCTGGCCATGTAGTGTTTCTTCACTCCCTGCAAACAAAAAGGGCATGTAAATGGGAAATAAGCTCAGATTCAAGTAGATCCAGTAGCACATAGGAAAAGGAAAATTCCAAAGGACAAGGGGTGGACTCAGTAATAATGTCTGAAGGGCATGCCACTATTTTAGGCAGCAAAAAAAGATGAATGCTGGCAAGGTTCAGCTTCGATTATCATCTGAGAAGGGCTTAATAGCACCAGCCACAAAGATCTTTCCGAGGTAGATCAATTCCGTCTTTTCCCACATAAGAACCCATTCTAGATTTGACAGTTTAGTGAAAGCTTTATTATGCCTAAGTGAGATTTGAATATCATACGGAGAGGACCAAAGAAACCTTTGTGCAAGAGAAAAGACTAGGACATGCCTGAGGATTGGTCATTGACCAAAAAATCATGGAGTTCTTGCAGAGGAGCAAAGTAACACATACACTGGATGTGAGATCTTTGGGTTGTAGGGACAGGTGATCTCCAGAAGGGCTCTCAACTAATCCTCCACCCTCACACCCCTAACATAAAGATGAGAAGGCAGAGTCCCTAGTAATATACTTTAGAGTCTGGCAATGCAAGTTGATGGAAAGATCACATGATTTATCCCATTTAATCTTTAGGCCACAAAAGAGACCAAACTTATCTATTTTGATTAGTGCCATTAAAAGGGACACATCTTGTAGGAACAGGAGGATATCATCCGCATGTAGATCAATTTTATTGTGTGGGGGGAATGGAATAAAACCTATGTTCTCCATGGTACAGTGGATAATGGCTGCCATTGGCTTCATTGCAATAGCATATAAAATCAGGGAAAGTGGACATCCGTGTCAGGTGCCCTGAGGTAGGGAAACCAAGTTTGAGATATATCTGATGACTGATGTGCACGCCATCGGGTCCACATATAAAAGTTAAACCCATTTAGTAAAAATAAGTCAAAAACCCATCCTACGTATTGTCGCCCAAAGGTACTTACACCCAATAGAGTCAAATGCTTAATTGGCACCCAGGAAGACGAGCACTTGACCCCCCAATTTTTACTTGACTGAAGGGACATAAACATATGTTGGATGTTAAGGGCCATTCATTTTCTTGGCACGCCCCACTTTTCAGTTTTTGAATTTCCACAAAAATTTTAAATAACCAATAAATTTCGTTCAACTTCACAATTGTGTTCTACTTGCTGTTGATTCTTCACCAAAAATTTACATTTGGTATCTTTATGTTTGAAGCATGATATGTGAGAAAGGGTTGAAAAGTTCCAGGGGGCCAAATACTTTCGCAAGGCACTGTATTTACTGCCTGCGCTAGCACTGTAAGTATAGGTGGATTTAATCATGAATTTTTTGTAGTATTTAATCATATATAATTGATCAATTAATAAGAATAATATCTATCTATCTATTCCTCATGCCAGGAAATCAGTATTCTTATATCAAACAACAATTATAATATCATAGTTTGTACCTATATAGCTGCTTCTCTACCATTGTCATAAATAATATATATATATATATATATATATATATATATATATATATATATATATATATATATATATATGAAAAAAAGGAAAACAGCACACAAAAAAAATAGAGAAAAGTGGGCTTTAATGCCTGGACGGCGTGGCAACGTTTCGGATTTCCAATCCTTTTTCAAGCAGTGAATATACAAATGAAGTGGGTTTATATAGCTAATACAAATGTTCTCTATTAAACATCATTAAAACAATATTCATATCTTTAACATTAGTGCTGATAGATTCCGTATTTTGGTAAAGTGCATTAGTGTCCATGTGCATAAATCTACCAATACATCATAAACATGATAACCATCATATACAGTGCACTATAAATATCACATATATATAGTAACAGGCAATTGAACTTACACAGATGTCCCAATCTAGTACATAATTAGATAGAAAGCACACTTACAGGCATATCGCCGCTTGTATGCAATTCTCGGCGTCTTCCTGGAGTCACTGCGCATGTCTACAGCAACTGGCCCATAGCATTCTGGTCAGCGCCTGCGCAATAGTGCTCTGAAGACATCAGCGCCATTTTGGATAAGGGGATAACTTTGCTTCTTGGTGTCTTCCTAGGATCACTGCGCATGTCTATGGCGTCTGACCTCTCACATATATTATTATGGTCAGCGCCTGCGCACTAGTGATCTGAAGATATCAACGCCATTTTGGAAAAGGACATAGCCTTAATTCCATAAAATAACGTAACAGCTCTGCATTACTACCACGAACCTTTATATTTGATACAGCGCTAGCCACATAAAGGTCTTTTAAGTGTCAAGCTACTAAAGACCATAGTATACATTTCTTGGGCTAAAATAAGCGTTATAGGTTGTGTATTAGAACGCACCCTCACATGTCTTAATCATATCGGAATTTTTATAACGGTTTTAACAAAAGCCCATCATTGATTTAATAAATTTTCCCAACTGCGTGGGTATCATAGATCAAGACTGAATTACAGAGAAAGGAATACCTCATAATTCCCATAAATCCTTAATTAGGAAAACCGTAATGAGCTTCCAAAATATTACTATAGGAAAATATGAAGATATAAAGACAAGTGAGTGCCATTCATGTATTTATTGAGATAACAGCAGAGAAATAAACCAAGAAGAAGTTATAATAGGAAAAAATGAACTTCATTATCCATGCAAGATATATCTCTTCATAGATTGGGACATCTGAAAAAAATATACATAAGTAATTAAAAACAATTCTCCCACATATGTATGAAACAGAGAAGATTTACCAACCCCTACAAAACCTGATTAGTTATAAAATCCACATTTAGTCCATATGGTTTTAATGTATTGAGTTTCACAATCCATTCTAGTTCCCTTCTTTTAAGTAGTCGCACTCGATCTCCCCCTCTTCTCTGAATAGGAATCATATCTATGATACGAAATCGTAATTGTTTTTCTGTGTGTGATTTCTCTACAAAATGCTTGGAGACAGGCAGATCCATACGTCCCTTCCTTATGGTATGTCGGTGTTGGTTAATCCGAGTCTTAAAGTCACAGGTTGTTTCACCGACATACCATAAGGAACAAGGGCATTGTAATAAATACACGACAAATTCGGAGTTGCAAGTCAAGAAATGCTGTATTTTAAAAATTTCTCCAGTAGTGGGATGAGAGAAATTTGATCCTTTAAGCATCAAAGAGCAGTTGACGCATGACAGACAAGGGAAGCATCCCTTTCTCTCCTGGCCAGATATAGTTGTTTGACTGGACCTTCTAAGGGGTCCAATGTTAGATTTAACTATAGTGGAGCCAATAGTACGGTTACGTTTGTAGGAGAATATTGGAGGTTTGGAAAATTCTGTCACATATGGTAGACATTTGGATAACATTCCCCAGTGTTTACATATAACTTTTGAAATCTTGCTACTCTCTTCACAAAAGGACGTCACGAAAGGTATACGGTTCAATTCTTTTTTGTGGGGCTTTTTTTCAAGGAGATCATCCCTTTTTAGTAAATCCACCTTACTTTTCTGTATTTTTAAGAGATTTTTAGGATAACCTCTATCTGAGAATTTTTTTAGGGTGTTTTCCATGGATTTCTCTAAAGAGTCTTCCCTACTTTCAATTCTTTTAACTCTAATTAACTGGCTAAGGGGAATCGATTCTTTTGTTTTTTTCGGATGTTGACTATTAAAGAGAAGTAGGTCATTTTTGTCAGTCATCTTTGAATACAGTTGAGTCACCAGTCTATTATTCTCAATTCTCACATTTACATCCAAAAATTGAATGTCTGTATTTGAATGTACCAAGGTAAATTTGATTGTGTTGTCAACTGCATTCAAATAATTATGGAACTCGATCAGTTTATCTTCAGGACCCGTCCAAATCAAAAAAATATCGTCTATGTATCTCCACCACACAGCTACATAGCTGAAGTGGGGAGATACATAAACGTGTTCTTCTTCGAGGGTGCTCATGACGATGTTCGCATAAGCTGGCGCCATATTCGCGCCCATCGCCACTCCTCGCAATTGAAAATAATAAACGTCTCCAAATAAAAAATAGTTTTTGGTTAATATTAGTTCAAGCAGTTGTAGAATAAACGTTTTAGTATTCTCAGAGTATTGAGTATTTTGCAGCTTTTTATTAATTGCTTCCAAACCTTTACTGTTTTCAATCGACGTATACAAAGATATTACGTCGAATGACGCCAGTATTATATCACCTGTTATTTCAATTCCGCCAATCTTCTCAAGGAAATCTGTAGTGTCTCTCACAAAAGATTCTGTATGACTGGCTATTGGATTCAAAACCTTATCCAAAAAGATCCCAGTATGGGAAAGAATAGAATCGCAGCCTGAAACAATAGGCCTGCCCGGAGGATGTACGAGAGACTTATGTATCTTTGGAAGTATGTACATCACAGGAGTGATGGGAAATTTCACTGTCAAAAAATCAAACACATCTTGGTCAATGATTTGCCTATCCAGGGCATTATCCAAAATGGATTTAATGTCCCTTGCAATGTCAAATTTTGGGTCATGAGTAAGTCTCTCGTACACCTCCGGGTCGGCCAACTATCTATTTATTTCCTCAATATAATCTTTTTTGTTCATGATGACGACTGCGCCACCTTTATCTGCATTTTTTATGGTTATTTCATCATCATGTGCCAGTTCATACAGAGCCTCCATTTCACCCACTGTCATATTAGGGTTCGACGTAATATCTTTGTATACGTCGATTGAAAACAGTAAAGGTTTGGAAGCAATTAATAAAAAGCTGCAAAATACTCAATACTCTGAGAATACTAAAACGTTTATTCTACAACTGCTTGAACTAATATTAACCAAAAACTATTTTTTATTTGGAGACGTTTATTATTTTCAATTGCGAGGAGTGGCGATGGGCGCGAATATGGCGCCAACTTATGCGAACATCGTCATGAGCACCCTCGAAGAAGAACACGTTTATGTATCTCCCCACTTCAGCTATGTAGCTGTGTGGTGGAGATACATAGACGATATTTTTTTGATTTGGACGGGTCCTGAAGATAAACTGATCGAGTTCCATAATTATTTGAATGCAGTTGACAACACAATCAAATTTACCTTGGTACATTCAAATACAGACATTCAATTTTTGGATGTAAATGTGAGAATTGAGAATAATAGACTGGTGACTCAACTGTATTCAAAGATGACTGACAAAAATGACCTACTTCTCTTTAATAGTCAACATCCGAAAACAACAAAAGAATCGATTCCCCTTAGCCAGTTAATTAGAGTTAAAAGAATTGAAAGTAGGGAAGACTCTTTAGAGAAATCCATGGAAAACACCCTAAAAAAATTCTCAGATAGAGGTTATCCTAAAAATCTCTTAAAAATACAGAAAAGTAAGGTGGATTTACTAAAAAGGGATGATCTCCTTGAAAAAAAGCCCCACAAAAAAGAATTGAACCGTATACCTTTCGTGACGTCCTTTTGTGAAGAAAGTAGCAAGATTTCAAAAGTTATATGTAAACACTGGGGAATGTTATCCAAATGTCTACCATATGTGACAGAATTTTCCAAACCTCCAATATTCTCCTACAAACGTAACCGTACTATTGGCTCCACTATAGTTAAATCTGACATTGGACCCCTTAGAAGGTCCAGTCAAACAACTATATCTGGCCAGGAGAGAAAGGGATGCTTCCCTTGTCTGTCATGCGTCAACTGCTCTTTGATGCTTAAAGGATCAAATTTCTCTCATCCCACTACTGGAGAAATTTTTAAAATACAGCATTTCTTGACTTGCAACTCCGAATTTGTCGTGTATTTATTACAATGCCCTTGTTCCTTATGGTATGTCGGTGAAACAACCTGTGACTTTAAGACTCGGATTAACCAACACCGACATACCATAAGGAAGGGACGTATGGATCTGCCTGTCTCCAAGCATTTTGTAGAGAAATCACACACAGAAAAACAATTACGATTTCGTATCATAGATATGATTCCTATTCAGAGAAGAGGGGGAGATCGAGTGCGACTACTTAAAAGAAGGGAACTAGAATGGATTGTGAAACTCAATACATTAAAACCATATGGACTAAATGTGGATTTTAAAACTAATCAGGTTTTGTAGGGGTTGGTAAATCTTCTCTGTTTCATACATATGTGGGAGAATTGTTTTTAATTACTTATGTATATTTTTTTCAGATGTCCCAATCTATGAAGAGATATATCTTGCATGGATAATGAAGTTCATTTTTTCCTATTATAACTTCTTCTTGGTTTATTTCTCTGCTGTTATCTCAATAAATACATGAATGGCACTCACTTGTCTTTATATCTTTATATTCTCCTATAGTAATATTTTGGAAGCTCATTACGGTTTTCCTAATTAAGGATATATGGGAATTATGAGGTATTCCTTTCTCTGTAATTCAGTCTTGATCTATGATACCCACGCAGTTGGGAAAATTTATTAAATCAATGATGGGCTTTTGTTAAAACCGTTATAAAAATTCCGATATGATTAAGACATGTGAGGGTGCGTTCTAATACACAACCTATAACGCTTATTTTAGCCCAAGAAATGTATACTATGGTCTTTAGTAGCTTGACACTTAAAAGACCTTTATGTGGCTAGCGCTGTATCAAATATAAAGGTTCGTGGTAGTAATGCAGAGCTGTTACGTTATTTTATGGAATTAAGGCTATGTCCTTTTCCAAAATGGCGTTGATATCTTCAGATCACTAGTGCGCAGGCGCTGACCATAATAATATATGTGAGAGGTCAGACGCCATAGACATGCGCAGTGATCCTAGGAAGACACCAAGAAGTAAAGTTATCCCCTTATCCAAAATGGCGCTGATGTCTTCAGAGCACTATTGCGCAGGCGCTGACCAGAATGCTATGGGCCAGTTGCTGTAGACATGCGCAGTGACTCCAGGAAGACGCCGAGAATTGCATACAAGCGGCGATATGCCTGTAAGTGTGCTTTCTATCTAATTATGTACTAGATTGGGACATCTGTGTAAGTTCAATTGCCTATTACTATATATATGTGATATTTATAGTGCACTGTATATGATGGTTATCATGTTTATGATGTATTGGTAGATTTATGCACATGGACACTAATGCACTTTACCAAAATACGGAATCTATCAGCACTAATGTTAAAGATATGAATATTGTTTTAATGATGTTTAATAGAGAACATTTGTATTAGCTATATAAACCCACTTCATTTGTATATTCACTGCTTGAAAAAGGATTGGAAATCCGAAACGTTGCCACGCCGTCCAGGCATTAAAGCCCACTTTTCTCTATTTTTTTTGTGTGCTGTTTTCCTTTTTTTCTTATATTATTGGAACCATTTGGATACTGGTTTGGAAAGCTTTGCACCGCAAGTTTGGTAATATGATGCTGTTCTAATTTTTTTCTATATATATATATATATATATATATATATATATATATATATATATTATGATAATACTAGAGAAGCAGATATATATGTACAAACTATGAAATTATAATTGTTTGATATAAGCATACTGATTTCCTGGCACAAGGGGACTTTTTTGGTGTGAACATACCTCCTCATGACCCCCTTCCCTCATGAGCTACTTTTTATTAGATTTCATTAATTAATAAAATATATTTATAAAGATTAATTTTGTCCTATTAAAAAAAACATTTGTTTGGGAGTATCTTTGAATTTTTTTTTTTTTTTTAATTATTGTTGGTTTATTTTTGGTATTTCCTTTTCTTTTGTAAGATTTATTCTAAGTTTTTGGAAATGCGTGATGATAGTGACTCATAATGTGCAAGGACAGGAAGCATCAGCACCAGTGTCATGTACACTGGGAAGCATCTAGCACAGGGGAAGAGGCAGCGGTGTCACCCACAGACACCAATCATGGACACAGACGTTTGACCCACCGAGTCAGGTGCTTACATTACATGTGCCTGATAATGCTGCTGGTGGTTAGGCTCTTAGTGGTCATGCCCCTGCTGATCTTGGCATGGCACAGGTTGGAAATGACCATTTTTTGTTGTCTCAGAACTCTCTTTAAAAAGTCCCAGAATGGGGAACACTTGACTCTTTGATGGAGAAATTTATGAGTGTTCGTGCTCTGCCAAACGGTTAGCCTCCTTTTCTCTCTGGTCACCCAGCTGCCTCTTCCTGCCTGTTTAGGCATTGCCAATTCCTCCTCCTCAGCACTGCTGGCCTCGTTCTGCTTGCCAACTTCCCAGGTTGGGTCGGTGACTTCATCATTCACCACCTCATCGTCCACCACCGCATAAATAACCTGAACTATCGGCAACTGTGTCTCATCATCATCATCCAAATTTGCCGTTCCCCACAGGTCATTTTCTTATGATCATGGCTGCTCTAATTTTTTTGCATCACTATGTACCATTTTCTCCTGTCCCTCTTGTAACATGCAGGGTGAGAGGGCACAATAAGGAAATAATTTTGTAAAGAGCTCCTCAGAGTGTCCTAGTGTCGGATCACTAGTTTCCTGGGACACAACTTGGTGGGAGGAAGGAGGATCAGAGGATCAGGGTGGGAATTAAGTGATAAAGACTGTTGGTTGGTGAGACTGGACCATGTGGAAGACTGGGTAATGCTGGCAAGTATGCTGGAAGCATTATCTGCTATCCAACTGACCACCTGTTCACACTGGTGTGGCTTCAAAAGTGGTGTACCGTGCCTCCCTGTAAAGTGGAACAAGAAGCTATGTGTCATAAATGGGTGTGTTTCTTACGTTCCAGCAACAGGCAAAGTTGCACTTGCCCCATTTCCTTGATGTCTGCTTGCACCATTGTCAGCACTTCCACTTTCCCATCCCTTATCGCATTCCTTACACATTTTTTAATTGATAGGTCTCTGGAAACCAAGTTTGTTTTACTAACCCCTTTACCCCCCAAGCTTGGTTGCACCTTCATGACCTGGCCAAATCTTACAACTCTGATCAGTGTTAATTTATGAGCTAATAACTCTGGAAAGCTTCAATGGATCCCACTGATTCTGAGATTGACCTCCGGGAGATCAAAACATCCAACACCGCGGAGACACAATCACGTGTTTCTCAATGCAGTGATCCAGAACACTGCCCCCATCCCTTTCACCGGGAAGGAACAACCACGGGAAGGGCAGCATCCAAAAATGAAAACCACCTATGCCAAAACATGGTATCCATCCACAGACAGCTGTTTCGGGGTATTTGCCCCTCATCAGTGTGGCGTAGGAAACTGGCTATTAGGAGCAGAGCCTAGTAAAAGGACTATAAACATAAGGATGAATGACCACGGGGAGATCAAAACATCCAACACCGCGGAGACACCATCACGTGTTTCTCAACGCAAGCAATAAATAGCCAGGTCTTTCACCAGGAAGGAACAACAACGGGAAGGGCAGCATCCAAAAAGGAAAACCACCTATGCCAAAACATGGTATCCATCCACAGACAGCTGTTTCGGGGTATTTGCCCCTCATCAATGTGGAGTAGGAAACTGGCTATTAGGAGCAGTGCCTAGGAGCCATGTCGTGTTTGCAGATCCGTTGATGTGCCTAAACAGTTTAAAAAACACATGAGACCCCATTTCGGAAGGTACACCCTAGGAAGTTATATAGAGGTACAGTGAGCACCTTCAAACAACAGATGCTGCACAGATATTTAGAATGTTGAGCTATGCCAACTGTATATGACAGCTGACACCCCGCAGCAATGCCCATGATCTGTGCTAGTACCGATAGCGGGCATTTAACCCCTCTGATACCGCTGTCAGTAGTGACAGCAACATAGAGGGGCATCATGCAGGGAAGGGAGATCTTATTGTCCTGATGATCTCCATGGAGACCCCCGGCCCCAAGATGGCAGAGGGGTCCTTACGGGTCCTGTAGGGTAGGTGTCTTCCCAGTGCATGCAGAGAGCAGGACCTGAGACACCTCCTTCCCTGCCTGTCAGATGCATTGCAGAACATCAGATCATCAATCTGATGTAGTACAGTGAAGTCCCAGGATAGAACAATGTAAAACAAATATTAAAAAGTGTTAAAGTGTAAAAAATGTTTTACAAAATCCCTAAAGGTAAAAAAAGAATAAAATATTTTTACAATAAATACATTTATTTATATAAATAAAAAAATAAGCAATAAAAGTATACATATTTGGTATTGACGCGTCCGTAACGACCTGCTCTATAAAACTGTCCCACTAATTAACCTCTTCAGTGAACACTATAAAAATAAATAAAAAAACTAGACAAAAAACAATGCTTTATCATCATACCACTGAATAAAAAGTGCAATAAAATGTGATCAAAAAGATAAATGTAAATACAAATGGTACCGCTAAAAATGCTGTAAATGCTATCGCTGTAATCGTAATGACCCAAAGAATAAAGCTGCCTTACTAGTTTTACCACATGCGGAATGGTATATATATATATATATATATATATATATATATATATATATATATATATATAAGCAATTCCTAAATTGCTGTTTTTTGTTCATTCTGTCTGCCAAAAATCGGAATAGAAAGTGATCAAAAAATGTCATATGCCCACAAATGGTACAAATAAAGATGCCAGCTCGTCCTGCAAAAAGCAAACCATCACATGACTCTGTCAGCCAAAATATGGAAAAATCATAGCTCTAAATCTGTGGTGATGCAAAAACTAGTAAAATGCGTCTTTTATTGTGTGACCACAGCCAAACATAGAAATACGATAATAAAGCTGGTATCGCTGTAATCGCACCGACCCAAAGAATAAAGTCATCTAATCACTTATACTGCACGAGTAACGGCATAAAAAAAATAAAACCAAGTCTTCACATGCTGATGAATATTTCATTCTGCTTCCCAAGAATCAGCATACATTTATGCTGCTCTCTGCACTGAGTGCTTACACCTGGGTTTCTGTGTAAATCTCTGAAATACTTGGTTCAGGTGGAACCTCTGGCAGAAGATTCCCTATTATTAGGCAAATGGAGGCACTGTGGACTCCATAGGATCTGTGATCCGACGGTGTTCGTCTTTTTAGGATTGCGTAAAAGTGTTGACGGCGACAGTTTTGTGCACTTTTCAAAAGAAGGACACCGCTGAACAGAGGCAAGACGGAGTCCAGAGTAACTCTGTTGCCTCAGTATAATGAATGGATCTATCGGGGGTTTCATCTTTCACGTAACTCGGAGATTTAGATGAAAACCACGATGTAAGTGCTCAGAGTAGAGCGCAGGATAAATGTGATCATCAATGTCATGTAAAATGTTCCCGATGAAAGATTAAACTCAATCCACAAAAAAGCAAGCCCCCACTTAGGTCTGTCATCTGTTAACAGAAATATAGCTTCCACGTTACTGGTAGCACAAAAGCTTTGTAAAAGCTAAATGGCTTCTCTCCCCCCAAAGAAGTCCAGCAAATTCTCCACTCCCAAATCCAAATGCCCCCCTCCCTTCTGCGCCCCAGTATGCCTAAACCACATTAAACGCCCACATGTTTGGCATTTCTGTAGCTATAAGAGCCTGCCTAACTTACGGGTGCATGCCTCCAGAAGAACGGGCTAGGCATACATACTGGTGACTGCAACGTACTGGTTACTACAATACTTTACTAATATAATCAGCAACATCCATTGCTGCTTGTTTCTTGAAAACACCCATGGAGTCAAAATCGTCATTACACCTGTAGATAAATTCCCAAAGGGATATCATTTCCAAAATAGGGTTACTTGAGGGGGGATTCTGCTTTTCTAGCACTTAGAGGCTCTGTATAAGGAGTCCACAAACTATTTTACGAAAATATGTGCTCCTGGAGGCAAATAGTTTTGTCCCTCCAGAGTCTCTCCGTATGGCTAAGCAGTACTGTACAGCCACATATGGGGTATTTCTACATTTAACAGAAATTGTGGGACAAATTTTGGTGCCATTTTTACCTTTTTCCAGTATGAAAATATAAAATTTGGGGCTAACACAATTTTAGTGGTAAAAATTAGGGTTGAGCGAAACGGGTCGGCCATTTTCAGAAGTCGCCGACTTTTGGCAAAGTCGGGTTTCATGAAACCCGACCCGACCCCTGTGTGGGGTCGGCCATGAGGTCGGCGATCTTCTGAATCTGGTATCGGAATTCCAATACCGAGTTCCGATATGTTTGCGATATCGGGAATCGGTATCGGAATCCATATTTAAGTGTAAAATAAAGAATCAAAATAAAAAATATTGATATACTCACCCTCGAACGCGCCCTGGTACTAACCGGCAGCCTTCCTTCCTAAGAATGAGCGCGTGAAGGACCTGCGGTGACGTCGTGGCTTGTGATTGGTCGCGTGAGCGGTCACATGGGGGGTCACGCGACCAATCACAAGCAGCGACGTCATCTAAGGTCCTTCATGCGCTCATTCTTAGGAAGGAAGGCTGCCGGAAAGAAGCAGGGCGCGTCCGAGGGTGAGTATATACCTAATACGAATATACTCACCCTCGAACGCGCCCTGCTTCTTTCAGGCAGCCTTCCTTCCTAAGAATGAGCGCGTGAAGGACCTTAGATGACGTCGCAGCTTGTGATTGGTTGCGTGACCGCCCATGTGACCACTCACGCGACCAATCACAAGCCGCGACGTCACCGCAGGTCCTTCACGCGCTCATTCTTAGGAAGGAAGGCTGCCGGTTAGTACCAGGGCGCGTCCGAGGGTGAGTATATCAATATTTTTTATTTTGATTCTTTATTTTACATATTAATATGGATCCCAGGGCCTGAAGGAGAGTTTCCTCTCCTTCAGACCCTGGGAACCATAGTATCCCATTGCACTGCATTGGGTTTCGTGTTTCGGCCGACCCCGACTTTTTTATAGGATCGGCCGATTTCACTCGACCCGACTTTTGAGAAAGTCGGGTTTCGTGAAACCCGACCCGATCCTATAAAAATAAAAGTCGCTCAACCCTAGTAAAAATATAAATTATTTTTTCTTCACTGCCCAATGGTATAAAATTCTGTGATACACCTGTAGTATCAAAATAATCACTGCACCCCTAGATGAATTTATTGATAGGATTATTTTGTAAAATGTGGTCACTTATGAGGGGTTCTGCTGTTCTGGCTTCTCAGGGGCTCTGCTATGTGACATGGCACCCTCAAACCAGTTCAGTAAAATCTGTACTGCAATATGGCGCTACTTCCCTTTCCCTTCTGAGCTTTGCAAATAGTTTTCGACCAAATATGGCATATAGGTGAACTCAGGAGAAATTGCAAAACAATTTTTGGGGTAAATTTTCTCCTGTTACACTTGTGAAAATACAAAATTTGGAGCTAAAAAAGATTTTTGTGGGAAAAATTAGATTTTTTTTATTTTCACGGCTTAACATTATAAACTTCTGTGAAGCACTTGGGGGTTGAGGGTGTTCAATACACATCTAGATAAGTTCTCAAAGGGGTCTAGTTTACAAAATGGTGTCAAATGTTGGGAGTTTCCACTGTTTAGGCACATCAGGGACTCTCCAAACGCAACATGGCGTCCGCTATTTATTCCAGCAAATTTTACAAACCCTGCCATGCACCCAAACAGTTGTTTTTCTACTCATATTGGGTATTTTCACACTAAGGATAAATTGCACAACAAATTGTATCTATCAATTTCTCCTGTTACCATAATAAAAATGCAAAGTTTTGAGCTAAAAAAGATTTATCTGAGAAAATGTGATTTTTATTTATTTTCATGGCTCTACATTATCAACTTCTATGAAGCACCTGTGGGTTCACGGTGCTCAATACACATCTAGTTAAGTCCCCTAAGGGGTCTAGTTTCCAAAATAGTGTCACTTGTGGGGGGTTTCCACTGCTTAGGCACATCAGGTGCCCTCCAAACATGACATGACGTCTGCTAGTTATGCTAGCAAATTTTACATTCGAAAAGTGAAATGGCGCACCTTCCCTTAAGAGAACTGCCTTATACCCACACAGTAGACTTCCCCCAGATATGGGATATCAGCATGCTCAGGATAAATTGCACAACAAATTTGATCACCTTTTTTCTCCTGTTACCCTTGCAAAAGTAAAAAAAATTATCGTATATACATGAGTATAAGCCGACCCGAGTATAAGCCGAGACCCCTAATTTTGCCACAAAAAACTGGGAAAACTTAATGTCTCCAGTATAAGCCTAGGGTGGGAAATGCAGCAGCTACTGGTAAATTTCAAAAAACAAAAATGGATACCAATAAAAGTAAAATTAATTGAGACATCAGTAGGTTGTGTTTATGAATATCCATATTGAATCAGGAGCCCCATATAATGCTCCATACAGTTCATGATGGGCCCCAAAAATGCTCCATACAAAATATGCCCCATATAATGCTCCATAAGGTTGATGATGGGCCCCATAAAATGCTCCATACAAAAAATATGCCCTATATAATGCTGCACAAAGGTTAATGATGTCCCATAAGATGCTCCATATTAAAATTTGCCCCATTTAATGATGCATAAAAGGTTAATGATGGCCCCATAATATGCTCTATATTAAAATATGCCCCATATAATGCTGCACAAAGGCATTAACAAGTAATAATGTCCCCATAAGATACTCCATAGAATAATATGCCCCATAAAGGTTGATTCCCCCATAAGATGTTCCATAGAATAATATGTCCCATAACGGTTGATGGCCCAATAAGATGCTCCATAGAATAATATGCCCCATAGAGGTTGATGGCCCCATAAGATACGCCATAGAATAATATGCCCCATAAAGGTTGATGGCCCCATAAGATGCTCCATATAATAATATGCCCCTTAAAGGTTGATGGCCTTTAAAATGAAATACTCACCTCTCGTCGCAGGGCGCCAGGTGCTGGAGTCGCCTCTGACTCAGGCTCCTGGCACTTGCGATATTCACCTGTCCCTGTTCCACCACCGCGCACCACTATGTCTTCCGGGTTTCAGCAGTGACTGTTCAGGCAGAGGGCGTGCACTAACCACATCATCGCGCCCTCTGACCTGATTGTCACAGCTAGAGGATGCGGAAGACAGAGCACAGTGGTGGAACGGGGACAGGTGAATATTGCATGTCTCACTCTCCCCGTCATACTCATCCTCTTGGCGCAGTCTGTACATCCCTGCTTCTCCGATTGTCTCTGGCACACACTGCCAGCTTGTTCCTGTGTTCAGCGGTCACATGATACTGCTCATTAAAATAATGAATATGTGTTCCGCCTATGAGAGTGGAGTCACGTCCATATTCATTACTTTAATGAGCGGTACCAAGTGACCGCTGAACACAGGAAGAGCTGCGGGCGCCAGAGACCATGGGAGAAGCAGGAACTGCGCCTGGAGCAGGTGAGTATGATGTGACAGCCACCACTCCTGCTTCTCCCCTTCCCCCATCGACCCCCTGGGATAATGACTTGAGTATAAGCCGAGAGGGGCACTTTCAGCCTAAAAGAATGGGCTGAAAATATCTGCTTATACTCGAGTATATGTGGTAGATCTAAAGGAATATTTTTGTGAAAGAAAAGTAAATGTTTATTTTTTCCTTATATTTTCCAAAAATTACTGCGAAGCACCTTGAATGTGGTTTTGAGTACCTTGAGGGGTGCAGTTTTTAGAATGGTGTAGCTTTTAGGTATTTTATGTCATATAGGCCCCTCAAAGTCACTGAAAATGTGAGGTGGTCCCTAAAAAACATAGTTTTGCAAATTTTGATGGAAAAATTAAAATAGCTGGTCAAATTTTAGCCCTTATAACTTCCTAAAAAAAGTTTCCAAAATTGTGCTGATGTAAAGTAGACATGTGAGAAATGTTATTTATTAAAGGGAACCTGTCACCCCGAAAATCGCGGGTGAGGTAAGCCCACCAGCATCAGGGGCTTATCTACAGCATTCTGTAATGCTGTAGATAAGCCCCCGATGTTACCTGAAAGAGGAGAAAAAGACGTTAGATTATACACACACAGGGGCGGTCCCGCTGCTGGTCCGGTCAAATGGGTGTCTCTGCCATCAACAGGGCAGACAAAATACGCCTGCGCCAGAGCCGTGGCTGAAGATCAGAAGCGGACGTCTTGGAATGAAGATGGGAGGCGCCGCAGCGGACCAGAGACACCCATCCGACCGGACCAGCAGCGGGACCGCCCCTGGGTGAGTATAATCTAACGTCTTTTTCTCCTCTTTCAGGTAACATAATAAAAAAAATAAAAAATATTTACATACTCACCGTCCGTCAGCCCCTTGGATCCACAAAAGGCCTTTCCCGCTCCTCGCGACGCGCCGGTGACCACTCCATGCATTGTGATCTTGAGAGATGATGACGTATCAGTCTCGCGAGACTGCTACGTCATCATCTCGCGAGACCGCAATGCACTCTTCAGACCGGAGCGCGCGAGGAGCGTCGGTAACCGCTTCGATTCGGGGGACAATGGAAGGTGAGTATATAACTATTTTTTATTTTAATTCTTTTTTTTAACAGGGATATGATGCCTACATTGCTATATACTACGTGGGCTGTGCAATATACTACGCGGGCTGTGCAATGTACTACGCAGGCCGTGCAATGAACTACGCGGGCTGTGCAATGTACTACACGGGCTGTGCAATATACTATGCGGGCTTTGCAATATACTACATGGGCTGTGCAATATACTACGCGGGCTATGCAATATACTACGCGGGCTATTCAATATACTACGCGGGCTGTGCAATTTACTACACGGGCTGTGCAATATACTGTGAGGGCTGTGCAATATACTGCAAGAGCTGTGCAATATACTGTGTGGGCTGTGCAATATACTGCGTGGGCTGTGCAATATACTGCGTGGGCTGTGCAATATACTGCGTGGGCTGTGCAATATATTGCGTGGGCTGTGCTATATACTGCATGGGCTGTGCTATATACTGCGTGGGCTGTGCTATATACTGCGTGGGCTGTGCAATATACTGCGTGGGCTGTGCAATATACTGCGTGGGCTGTGCAATGTACTGCGTGTGCTGTGCAATTTACTATGTGGGCTTTGCAATATACTGCGTGGGCTGTGCAATATACTACATGGGCTGTGCAATATACTGCGTGGGCTGTGCAATGTACTACGTGGGCTGTGCAAAGTACTACGTGAGCTGTGCTATATACTACGTGGGCTGTGCTTAACACTACGTGGCCTGTGCTATACACTATATTTCCTGTGTTATACATTATGTGGCCTGTGTTATACACTACGTGGCCTGTGTTATACACTACGTGGCCTGTGTTATACACTACATGGCCTGTGTTATACACTACATGGCCTGTGTTATACACTACGTGCATGGGCTGTTATATGCTACGTGAGCTGTGTTATATGCTATCTGGGCTGTTATACACTCCGTGGGCTGTGCTTTATACTATGTGGCTGTGCTATATACTCCGTGGCCTGTGTTATATACTATGTGGCTGTGCTATATACTATGTGGCTCTGCTATATACTCTGTGGGCTGTGCTATATACTCCGTGGGCTGTGCTATATACTACGTGGTTTTGCTATATACTACGTGGCTCTGCTATTTACTATGTGGACTGTTATACACTACGTGGCTGTGCTATATATTACGGGGCTGGCCTCGAACAATCAGCGACAGGAGCAGTCCAAATCCTGTGTATACAATGTATTATTCTAAAATCTTCATAAATAAACTACATACATATTCTAGAATACCCGATGCGTTAGAATCGGGCTACTATCTAGTTATATATAATACTCATAGAGATGAATAAATGCCTGTTGAACATATCATACAGTAGCTGTAGCTGTAAGGTTTACTTTGGCAAAACCTTATTAATGTACCTGCAAAGCAATTTGAGTCATGCTACTGAATAAATTATATAATCATTTTACAACATAGTCAATTATGGTATGGGGCCATAAGAGAAAAAGAAGTAAAGAGGGAAATGCAATTAAAATAGTGAATTTTTATTGATAAATAATTAAAATTTGAGTAATAATAAAAATAAAAATAGACATAAAGGGGACCTCCAATCATAGGGGTAGTGACCTGTGTTTTGTCACTTTGTGCCACCTTTTGCTTTGATGACCACTTTGCACACTCTTGGCATTCTCTTGATCAAAATACAGAAAAATCTTTAAATGAGAAGGTGTGTCCAAACTTTTGGTCTGTACTGTATATATAAGTGACATAGCGCTCACTGAATGTGTCGAGGACACTCACTTGGCAGCGGGATTAAGGCACACAGGAATCATTTTTCCACTTAAACAGTCTATTTGGGTTATTTACACAGCATAAGCCACATAAAGTATGGTGTTAAATATACAGTAGATTAAAAGACAAAAGCATGTAATCAGGAAAAAATGACAAAATGATTAGACCAAAATATATGTCTTCACCGAAGGTATCATTTTAATCAGTTTAACACTGCCAATCTGACAGTGTCTGTAGTTTACTTAGAAAAATCCTGCTGACAGGTTCGCTTAATATGTGCTACAATTGCAAGTAGCGTTTTCAGACATGCTTTCTATTGAACATCAGTAAGACATCATGAGCCTACAATTGCAAAGAAAGCTGCCAGCAGAGAATCTTCATATTTTACATACTCAAGGAGGCAGAGCATTCCTCCACAACCATTATTATCCATATTGATAGCGTGCCAAGGTGTTTAAGTGCGTGTATTGCCATGCGTGACTCTAATAGTTGATACAGAATAAGATATTTTGAAAACCTGTTTCCATTTTTGTTATATTGGCATATCATTAAAGGGTTTGTTCATTACCTGAAAATGGCCATTACAAATATAATTTTTTAACTGTTAATCACTTTTGTAATTTGCTTTATTTAAAAATACCCTACTCTTCTCCCTATAGAGTTAATCCCTATACGTGCTTTTTTTACTTTACTACACATCATGTTCCATTTGAGGGCATTCTCGAACGAAACATCATAAGGAAGATGGCCTTTCAGTTGCTTCTCTCTTCTATCACCCTGCCAGGAACAGAAATCCATCAAGGGCAGAAACTGTAGGAAAATTGACTTCATTGCCAGAACACTTCTTTTGTCAGAGCTGCCTTCAGCTTGTATCTCTGAAGCAGGATTCCCTTATAACATTCTGCAGGACAATGGTGATAGAACAAGTGTACCTGGCCTGTGGTCACCTCTTCCATGACTTCAATAACTGCTATTGATTCTGAATGTCATAGAAGTGTGGTGGTGACAGAGGCTGTGGTAAGTGACTGCACAAATGCCACCTAATAATGTCCTGTTCCAGGAGTGGTGATTAAACAAAGAAATGAGAGTAGGGCCATCCTCCTGATGACATTTTAGACTCTTGTCAAATGAAATGTCACTTGAAATAATGTAAAATAAGCACATATAGGGATTAGCTGTATAAGCAGCATGGTGGCCGTGTGGTTAGCTTTGCAGCGCTGGGGTCCTTTGTAGAGTTGAGCAAACCTTTCAGTTCGCCAAACAGTTCTTCAAACATATCCGCAACCCACTGAACTCAATGAGAGGCAAAACCAAACGGCATAGACAATATCTTCAGGTGGGCCAATAAGCTGCCAAAACATCTCAAATCAGGAGCAGACACCAGTAAAAGGCATCATTTGCGAGGCATGGATGCATGGGATAGGGCTAGGACCAGCTTTTTTAGCTTAAACATTGATCAGTAACAGGTGGATGAGTGAAAGGTGTGGGCCTGGTCCTCTGCAAAATTCAGGCAACAAACATAAATGAGACCCAATATGGAGTCCAAATATTTCCAAAAAGTATTGCCACACACCACTAAAGGTGCATCAATTACCCCAGAGCAGAAATAGTATAATTGTGCAGCATTTTGACAACTTCTGTTACTGGACAGGCTACTCAGCTCCATTTCTTTGGCAGCCACACAGCGGTATTATTATTATTAGTTATTGTTATAGCGCCATTTATTTCATGGCGCTTTACATGTGAAAAGGGGTATACATACTAAAAACAAGTACAATGATCTTAAACAATACAAGCCAATGACTGGTACAGGAGGAGAGAGGACCCTATCTATGAAGACTCACAGTTTGCAAGGGATGGGTGAGGATACAGTAGGTGAGGATAGAGCTAGTCATATAGTGTATGGTGAAACAATGGTTACTGTAGGTTGTATGCTTGTCAGAAGTGGTGGTTCTTCAGGTTCCTTCTGAAGGTTTCTATGGTATGCAAGAGTCTGATATGTTGGGGTAGAGAGTTCCAGAATAAAAGTGATGCACATGAGAAATCTTGTATGCAATTGTGGGAAGAGGAGATAAGAGGGTTCTATAGAAAGAGATCTTGTGAGGATCAAAGGTTGCCTGCAGGTCAGTACCGGAAGACTAGGTCACAGATGTATGGAGGAGACAGGTTGTGTATGGCTTTGTATACCATGGTTAGGGTTTTGAACTAGAGTCTCTGGGTAATGGAGAGCCAGTGAATTGATTAACTGAGAAGAGAGGCCTGGGAATAGTGGAGATAATAGGTGGATTAATTGGGCTGCAGAGTTTAAGATAGATAGGAGGGGTGCGAGACTGTAAAGGTACCGTTACACTAAACGACTTACCAACGATCACGACCAGCGATACGACCTGGCCGTGATCGTTGGTAAGTCGTTGTGTGGTCGCTGGGGAGCTGTCACACAGACAGCTCTCTCCAGCGACCAACAATAAGGGGAAAGACTTCGGCATCGTTGAAACTGTCTTCAACGGTGCCGAAGTCCCCGAGTAACCAGGGTAAACATCGGGTTACTAAGTGCAGGGCCGTGCTTGGTGTTAGGACTGGCGGAACGCACCAAGAGAGATGTAATGGATGCGTTCGCAGTCCGGGGTCCACCGTGCAGGTGAAACCTGCTGCTAGGACATGACTGACGATATGGCGGTACTCATAAGTATACACGCGTGGGTTAAACCTCACCCAGCGTGAAGAAAGCGATCCTGTTGCGTCACAGGATCGCGGTACCGTACATAGAGCGCGAGCAAGTGGTCAGCGAACTAGACCCCAACAGGGATAGTAGTCCGATTAGACCCTTGCTGGCACTACACCACAACTGGGTGTGAAAAGTATATACAATAGAGGCACCGAAGTGCAAACTGTGCCGTGCTGGCAGGCACCACTAAGTACCCAGACATGGGTCAGGAAGCGCACACAGGCGCGTGGCGCCGCACTGGCGGTCACAGCAGAGGACGCTGACACGTGTGTGACACGTTGAGTGTTAAGTCGGGCGCTAGATAGCAGCCATACACCATACGCGAACAATCATACAGTAGGGTAGGGGTATTTAAAGGACGACTTGCACTCACAACAAACACACGTATAAAGTTGTACACTAGCGCATGGCCGTGCGGTCATGCGCAGTTTATATAGCTGCAAGACAGGAAGCGGCCACAGAAACTTTGCCCTTCCAAGACCTGCCAAGAGGACCAATAGAATGCGCTGCAGAGTCTGAGCACATGACCCTCGATCTCCAACGGGAGATCTTGCCCTGGGCATGCTCAGTGTGCGCAGACAAGGACTTAGTCCCAGAGAAGTCCACTCGCTGCTGACCAGTATTGGCTTTAAAGGCAGAAGCTGGAGAAGCAGCAGTAACTCTTCTCACAGAGTCAGACTGAGCGAGACGCTGGGATCGACGTCCCTGCTGAGCAGGCTCCACTGCGGCTGGAGGAGAATGGGAGACCGCAGCGGAGACGGATCGAGATTCCCCCTGTGCAGCAGAGGAAACTCGACTCCTAACACTTGGTAACCCGATATTTACCCTGGTTACCATTGTGAAAGTAAAAAAAAAAAAACACTACATACTCACATTCAGATGTCTGTCACGTCCCCCGCCGTCAGCTTCCCGCACTGACTGTGTCGGCGTCGGCCGTAAAGCAGAGCACAGCGGTGACGTCACCGCTGTGCTCTGCTTTACAGCCGGTGCTGACATTCAGTGCAGGGAAGCTGATGGCGGGGGACGTGACACGTGGAGGTGAGTGAGAGCCAGTCACCTGTTACTGAAGTGGACATCAATGGTGTTTTTGACTGATTTCAGACTCTGATCTTATCACATCTTCTTTATCAATCCACCATAACATCTCCACCTGCACCTCACTCACAATCCAGCAGTTTATCATGTTCTCCATGCTCCACCCTTTGTCAGCACAGCAGCCATTCCTGAGTCTTTCAGTTGTGTACACACAAAATAATGTACCTTGTACACATATCAAAGTTAAGGTCTTGAACTGCACCATCTCCGATCTGTTGGCCACGGAAATGCTGCCTTTCTACCTGGGGTATATAGACGGTTTCCAAAAGCTGATGGTGGTCGCAGTCCCCCAGTACCAGCTGCCCAGTCGCTATTACTTTTCTAAGAAAGATATGTCTCCGCTATACTGGCATGTTACAGACAATATCACCTATTCCTGGAAAAAATCTTTGTCTGCCTGGGTGCATTGAACCACTGACACCTGGACAAGCAAGCATGGCCAGAGGCGTTAAATCTCGGTGACTAGGAACTGTGGGGGCAGGTGGGGAATGGTCTACTCCACTAGTCTTGGAATCCCCAATGCATGCTACACACCAGAAGAAGGAGTACTAAACTAGTAGGAAACAGGGGTTGGAGAAATAAGCTACTAAACACCTAGGGTTGGATAACAATCATTACACACGAAGGGATGGTGAAATAAACAAAATAAACCAGTAGACATCAAGTTGTCCTTGGTGGGATGTCTATCCCTGCATGGATGCGCTGCTGCAGAAAGCACGGTCACTGTCTGCTCACTTCCACTGTTTGCACCCCACATGTCATCGACTACAGAGGTTTTTCGGGCTAAAGGTTAACCAATTGATATGCGTTGAGCCAATACAGTGGAATTCCACTGTGCACATGTTGCAGCGACTGTGGCAGCAGCGACGAGCCCTGGTCAAAGTTTTCATTTTGTATAGCTTGAACCAACGCAGTACATACATGGTACAGATCATGCTTGCAGTGTGAGCACAGATGAAGAACCTCTGCAACCTTCTGCAGAGTTTCAAAATGGCTACTAAGATGGTTAGCGCTGATGATATCATCAGAGTCACTATTCCGGTCATCTACATGCTGAAACACACATTTTTAATAGTCTGCAGGAGGAAGTAGTGGTCCCAGAGGAAGAGGAGGAAGCAGAGGAGAATGCAGATGGGATAACAAAATCTCTAAGTTCTGGACTGTCATTGCAGAGGCAGGTGCCATGGGAAGGTGGATTATAGCGATTGAGGGGGCCTCATGGTACCAGACATACTGTAAGTAAAGGTGCAGGTGCTGAGAAATAAATGGAGGAAGACAACGAGGAAGAGGTGATGGAGGCAAAATAGTCAGGAAATGAAGAACATAATGTTTCCCTCGCTGTTGTTCATGGTTTGCAGGAGGGAATGGAGGAAGCAAGCTTAAGTGTTACCTCACCACCAACACACAATGGTATTGGACCTCATGGAAGAGCCCTAAACATGAGCGCCTTCTTGCTGCAACATGATTCCCGTATTGGTAGGATTAGAAAAAGTACTGACAACTGGGTTGCTTCTCTGTTAGATCCAAGGTACAAGAGTAAATTTTGCCAGAAAGGGACGCATGTATTTTGGGAGTACCGAAACACGCTTGTAGATGATCTTAAGAGTGGTTTTCCCCAAGACAGCAGCGAGGCACACAGTGTACATTGCAATTATAGACTTCCAACTCTGGGAATTTCGAGTCGTCAATGTAAAAAAAATTAGCAGTAGCAGTGTACTGTAAGTGGCAGAAGAAATTACTGTGAGTCGTTTCACACATTTTCATAGTGAATGACTGGAGAGGATGGTGCAGGAGCATTTAGAGCTCAATATCGATGCCATCATAGGGCGATTTGGATCCTTTTGCATTTTGGTCTTCAAAAATGGAAGAGTGGTCTGAGCTCGCCTGTCAAGTGTCACAAATTTTTAAGGGATTCATGGCAGCTCTGGGTCCGCTGGAATTTAAATCTTGTTTCCTTGATTCCAGCGCAAGTTAATATCAGTCTTTTGCTTACAGTTTCTTTTATTAAAAGAATGAGACAAATAAAAGGTAATGTTATTAGCATAATCCAAAATCAAGTCTTAATCAAAAGGGGATATAATAAAGAAACTCCTGAAAAGTCAAATTAACAAAAGAAAATAGTATTGTCAACTCCTCTCAAATACCCATTGTGTAAGGTTCTCGTCCATGGACCATTGGATTCTTAAGGGCCACCCCAGACGCAAATTTCATGTAAGCTTTCTCAATGAGGAATAATGTGGAATCTTGGCTGGACCACACTATTAGCACAAACTACTTAGATACTAAAATATGGATGCTTGGCTAGACTACACTATTAGCACAAACCTTTTAGATTCTGAAATGTGGACTCCTGGCTGGATCACACTATTATCAGAAAGGATTTAGATTCAGAAATATGGTCTGGTGTCTGGACCACTATATTAGCAGAAAGTATTTAGATTTAGAAATGTGGCCTGGTGCCTGGACCACACTATTAGCAGAAACGATTTAGATTCTGAAATGTGGACTCCTAGTTGGACCACACTTTTAGCAAAAAGAATTTAGATTCTGAAATGTGGCCTGGTATCTGGAACAGACTGTTAACAGAAAGGATTTAGATTCTAAAATGTGGACTCCTGGCTGGCCCACACTATTAACACAAACTATTTAAATTCTGAAACATGGATTCCTGGCTGGACCACACTATTAGCACAAAATATTTAGATTCTGAAATGAGGACTCCTGTCTGTGTCACACTATTAGCACAAATGGTTAGATTTGGAAATTTGGACTCCTTGCTGCACCACACTTTTATCACAAATGATTTAGATGCTGGAAGGTCGATTGACACACAATTCTATCTAGCTGAACTAGGTGACAAAAAAAACGCCTAGCTATCTGACTACTTGCAGGAGCAGCCTCTCTGTGCTGTTACACTAACAAAATGACACAAAAATAACATGTCTGCTTTTTATATGTAGAGGGACATATGACAATGACAGAAGCCCTTGTGTCTGGATGTTGTCGATGATATCTGAGGCCTGATTGGCTGACGGAATCTCCACACATTAAGTTAAAACTTTTTGTTTAAAAATACAGTCCATCACTACTCTAACCTCTCCCCAACCCCTCCCCTCATCAAACACGTCTCTCCCGCTCATCATACAGCACCACTATCCAAGAAAAAGTCCAAACAAAAGCATTAGTGGAAGCTTGATGATTTACCGAGCTTTGGCTGAATTTTGCTGATTTTGATTACAAATGCTCAGAAATCCGAATACAAGTCCGAATGTGCAATGATCGTGCATTGGAGATTAGCAAAAGTTTTCCGAATAAGTTTGATCATCTCTAGACCTGGGTTCAAATCCCACCAAGAACAATATCTGCAAGGAATTTGTCTTTTCTCGTCATGTTTGTGTGGGTTTCCTCTGGGTACTCAGGTGTTTTCCTACACTTCAAAAACATACTGATAGTAAATCTAGATAATGAGCCCCAATAACATTAGTGATAATAATGTATGTAAAGCCCTACGTAAGCGCTACATAATATGATGGTGCTATATAACATTAAAAATAAATAATAGGGAGAATAGTAGGGCATTTTAACCCCTTTACCCCCGAGGGTGGTTTGCATGTTAAAGATCAGGCCAATTTTTACAATTCTGACCAATGTCTGTTTATGGGGTAATAACTCTGGAATGCATCAGCAGATCTTGGTGATTCTGAAACTGTTTTTTGAGGCATATTATGCTTCACGTTAATCATAAAAAATTTTTTGATATAACTTGTGTTTATTTGTGTAAAAAACAGAAATTTGGTGAAAATTTGGAAAATTTAGCAATTTTCAAATTTTTAATTTTTATACCCTTAAAACAGAGAAATATGTCACGCAAACCAGTTAATAAATTACATTTTCCACATGCGTACTTTACATCAGCACAATTTTGGAAACAAATTTTTTTGTTAGGAAGTTATAAGGGTTCAAAGTTATAATAAAAAAGGGTTAAAAGTTGCCCAGCAATTTCTCATTTTTACAAAACCATTTTTTTAGGGACCATCTCACATTTGAAGTCACTTTTAGATCAAGCTGATCAAAACCACATTTAAGAAGTTTATTAACCCTTCAGGTGTTTCACAGGAGCAGAAGCAACGTGGAAGGAAAAAAAAGAACATTTAACTTTTTAGTCACAAAAATGATATTTTGGCAACAATTTTTTTATTTTTATAAGGATAAAAGGAGAAAATCGACAGACATAGTTGTTTCCTAATTTCTCCTGAGTATGTAGTGACGTTTTGGAATGCAGACTTTGATGGCATGATCTGCTGGCGTCATGTTGTGTTTGCAGAGCTCCTGATGTGCCTAAACAGTAAAAAAAAAACACAAGTTTTTGGAAACTAGACCATCAAGGAACTTTTCTGGATGTGCCTAAACAGTGGAAATGCCCAACAAGTGCCCCTTTTTGGAAACTAGACCCCCAAGGAACTTATCTAGATGTGCTCCTTATTGGAACTAATCTACTGTTTTCTGTTAAGTAAATTTAAGTACATTTGTAGTGCATGGAGGTGTGGTACAGTTTGCACCAATCTTTCATACACAGGGCAAGTTTTTAGGGGCAGGTGTGGCAATGATAAATGGTGTCCTTGTGTATTCCCCTTTTGCAACACACTCGGCATCTGTTTTGTGGCTTACCTTTTTTTTCTAGTTGGCGGGACCACCCCTGGGAAATACTGACCTGGTAAGATATGAACACCTTCAGTTCTGGAAGTACTTGGGCCCACTCCTTCCTGAGTGCCAAATGTCAGGGCCTTAACCACTACCTCCTGGAACTTAAGGTGCGACGTATCGGTGTGGCCTGAAAATCGTGACAGCAGGAAAGAGTTGAGCATTGCCATTTGTACAATGTGCACGGCCAGCTTTTTGTACCACACCTTAGCCTTTCTCAAAGCACTGTACGGTTGGAGGAGTTGATCAAAGAGATCAACTCCCCCCATGTTTTTGTTGTACCCCAGTACAAAGTCCAGTTTGTTGACCTGTGTAGAGGTACCTCGTACAGTGCTGAGGGCGCTACCATTACCGTGTATGGTGGTCAAGAGAAGGACATCTGAGAGGACTGGCGGAATGCACCAAGTAAGACAGGCAATTAACAGTAAAAAGAAAGCAATTGCTCTACTAAAGCAGGATGGCACCATTGAAGCTCTAAAAAACTATAGGGAGAAAAATACTTTATCTAAAAAACTAATTAAAGCTGCCAAAAAGGAAACAGAGAAGCACATTGCTAAGGAGAGTAAAACTAATCCCAAACTGTTCTTCAACTATATCAATAGTAAAAGAATAAAAACTGAAAATGTAGGCCCCCTAAAAAATAGTGAGGAAAGAATGGTTGTAGATGACGAGGAAAAAGCTAACATATTAAACACCTTCTTCTCCACGGTATTCACGGTGGAAAATTAAATGCTAGGTGAAATCCCAAGAAACAATGAAAACCCTATATTAAGGGTCACCAATCTAACCCAAGAGGAGGTGCGAAACCAGCTAAATAAGATTAAAATAGATAAATCTCCGGGTCCGGATGGCATACACCCACGAGTACTAAGCAAACTAAGTAATGTAATAGATAAACCATTATTTCTTATTTTTAGGGACTCTATAGCGACGGGATCTGTTCCTCAGGACTGGCGCATAGCAAATGGGGTGCCAATATTCAAAAAGGGCTCTAAAAGTGAACCTGGAAATTATAGGCCAGTAAGTCTAACCTCTATTGTTGGTAAAATATTTGAAGGGTTTCTGAGGGATGTTATTCTGGATTATCTCAATGAGAATAACTGTTTAACTCCATATCAGCATGGGTTTATGAGAAATCGCTCCTGTCAAACCAATCTAATCAGTTTTTATGAAGAGGTAAGCTATAGGCTGGACCACGGTGAGTCATTGGACGTGGTATATCTCGATTTTTCCAAAGCGTTTGATACCGTGCCGCACAAGAGGTTGGTACACAAAATGAGAATGCTTGGTCTGGGGGAAAATGTGTGTAAATGGGTTAGTAACTGGCTTAGTGATACAAAGCAGAGGGTGGTTATAAATGGTATAGTCTCTAACTGGGTCGCTGTGACCAGTGGGGTACCGCAGTGGTCGGTATTGGGACCTGTTCTCTTCAACATATTCATTAATGATCTGGTGGAAAGTTTACACAGTAAAATATCGATATTTGCAGATGATACAAAACTATGTAAAGCAGTTAATACAAGAGAAGATAGTATTCTGCTACAAATGGATCTGGATAAGTTGGAAACTTGCCCTGAAAGGTGGCAGATGAGGTTTAACAAAGATAAATGTAAGGTTATACACATTGGAAGAAGGAATCAATATCACCATTACACACTGAACGGGAAACCACTGGGTAAATCTGACAGGGAGAAGGACTTGGGGATCCTAGTTAATGATAAACTTACCTGGAGCAGCCAGTGCCAGGCAGCAGCTGCCAAGGCAAACAGGATCATGGGGTGCATTAAAAGAGGTCTGGATATACATGATGAGAGCATTATACTGCCTCTGTACAAATCCCTAGTTAGACCGCACATGGAGTACTGTGTCCAGTTTTGGGCACCGGTGCTCAGGAAGGATATAATGGAACTAGAGAGAGTACAAAGGAGGGCAACAAAATTAATAAAGGGGATGGGAGAACTACAATACCCAGATAGATTAGCGAAATTAGGATTATTTAGTCTAGAAAAAAGACGACTGAGGGGCGATCTAATAACCATGTATAAGTATATAAGGGGACAATACAAATATCTCACTGAGGATCTGTTTATACCAAGGAAGGTGACGGGCACAAGGGGGCATTCTTTGCGTCTGGAGGAGAGAAGGTTTTTCCACCAACATAGAAGAGGATTCTTTACTGTTAGGTCAGTGAGAATCTGGAATTGCTTGCCTGAGGAGGTGGTGATGGCGAACTCAGTCGAGGGGTTCAAGAGAGGCCTGGATGTCTTCCTGGAGCAGAACAATATTGTATCATACAATTATTAGGTTCTGTAGATCTGAGGATTTATTATGATGGAATATAGGCTGAACTGGATGGACAAATGTCTTTTTTCGGCTTTACTAACTATGTTACTATGTTACTAAGTTAATATGGATGTTATAATTGGTGCGTACGCAGCCTGGGGTCCACCGTGCAGGAGACAACCTGCTGCAAGAAAATGACGGCACTATATGGCGGTATAAGTGAACTCAGTTACTTCACTGAGTCACACAGAAAAGAACACGCTGTGCCCTGTTAGCGTTACAGGGGAACACAGCTAACTGCTCAGCTGATGGCAGTCAATGGTCATGCACACAGAGAAGCACACAAAAACTCCTCACCGGAGGTGCCGGTATTCTAGGGGATTATTTCAGCCGGGTCCCTGAATACATGAAGCCGTAGACGCACTTCCACGTGAAACAGCTGTCATCTGTTTTGTCTCCTCTCACTCCCGCTCCCCTCTGCACCTCTGCCTACGCCGCGACACGTCCGAAATGGCTTGTTATGCTCAATAAAGGACATCTAGTGATTTGAAGATTACGGGTGAGTGCTGCATTTCTTTCTCTTTTCTTGTGTTTGGATCATAGTCTACATATGCATAGCACCGCCCAAGCTTCTGTGGAAACGAAGCCCGTCCAGCCTGTTGCGGATCACACGTGCAATTGGCTTGACCATTGACCGCTAGTTCAGTGCTGGTTATTTTCGTATTTTTTCTTGTGGATGTGGATACTCCATATAATTGTTGGGAAATATACACTGTACCTAGATACACCCTACCTGCCTGTGGGGGTTCGCACCCTACAATCCTGCACAAATGGCGCCCCCGCTCTCGTTGTCTGGCCCTAATACCCCCTAACAAATGGATAAATATATGAATGTGGCACCCCTAGGGGTATTTGCCACAAAAATAGTTACTGACAGTAAGTACAAATACTAAAATAGCAAGACTGCACTACCACCTCCGGCCAGAAGGGGGAGCTCCAGAGACTCCCCTTGATCCATTCTGGTCTGAGAGAAGAAATGGCAGTTGGGCCAAGGAGCTGATAGTGAGAGGTCATACAGTTGAATCTCTAACAGCCCTGTGACTGTTACCAGGCCTAAATCACCGGCCTGAGGAGAAGAGGGATAGAGAAAAAGGACATTGTGAGAACCGGGTAGCATTAATCACTACCCAGAACAGGCGCAAAGACGGATACCGGATCCGTGGCTGTATTCATTATATATAATACAGCAACCGGAAAAACGTGAGGTGATATCAGCTTCACTAGGGTCGGATGCAGCAACAGACACAGAGTTCAGCGGTACTCCCAGAGGGGGTAAACCGATAAAAGGACTCGGGTTGCCCGTCGAACCAGGACCCGGAGGGGATAGATTGGGCCGGCAGCCAGTTCACATACAGCAACAGGGCCACACAGAAATTGCGCACAATAAGAGGCGAAGACCCCGGCAGGGTCAAAGTAACTCTGAGTTCCCATACAGACTCCGGTGACAGGACTGGTTGTAAATCCTTTTATGTTAAAGTAAACTGGTTAAACGTTTCAGTGCCTCAGTCTTTCATTTGGACAATAGCCATCTATCCAGGATCGAGATCGTCACCGCTGGGAGAACCTGCTGCTGATCAAGTAAGTGCCTGTCCCCTCATGATACCCCTTACACTGTGCATTGCCTGAGGCCACAGCACCGGGTCAAGCCACCCTTGACATCCCCCTCAAGAGACAGACTCCATTGGTCCGGTGCTGGGTATCCCGGTCTCCTGGGCGTCACAATTGGCGTCACGAACAGGATCCAGCCAGCCCGTATACCGGGTATTGTGTGCCGTGATTGGAGCCCAAAACTGTGAAAACTGGGATGAAAAATCTTGAAAATTGACTTTATTAAAGAAAAATCCATTCCCCATTGAAAACTATTGAAAGTGACTTTTCCCCATTGGTTATAATGGAGTAAAGATGGCCGCCATCCCCTGAGGTAATCACTTCATAACCGTTAGGCACGAGACTGTTAATTGAGCTACGCCATCACCTGAGCCCCAGTCTAACTGAAAAACTTCAGAATCCGCCATTACAGAGCGCGGTGGGTGGGAGCAGCAGGGGGCGTGTCATTGTGGGCGGCACCAAGCTGAGCGCTCTGACATCAGAGCAAGGGGAAAATCGATCCTGCTGCACAGCGGAACGAATCTACACTATCCCGACGGAAGCGGAGGACCGGAAGGGTCCGGATTAACTAAGGGGGCACAGTATGTCGCAGCACGGAGACGCCGCAGCACTCGGCAACGCTAATGCAGCTGAAAGACAGAGTGTCAATAGAGAGTCCGGCAGCACAGCGGTTCAAGGAGTGGCGCCCATCATGCCGGTGCTGATGCCATATACCCCGGGTGGCCCATGGCTTCCAATGTATGAAGGTGAGCCTAATACCCTTGACGATTTCAGAGAAAAGATGCTGGCCCATTTTGACATGTTCCCTGTGGGTGAAGTTCAGCGTGTTAGTCTCCTGATGATGCAGTTAAGTGGCCATGCTAAGCGAGAAGTCACAGCATGGGCAGCTGATCTGAAAGGCACTGTTGAACGCATATTTGCTGGATTAAAAGCTACATTTGAAACCACGGCCAGCAGCAAAGCTAAAGTACGATTCTTTAATTGCAAACAAAAAGCTAATGAGGGCGTGAGAGACTTTGCCTTAAACCTGCAGGAAGCCCTTAAATCACTTACACTGGCTGAACCCATTTTTAACACCGGAGCGGATAAACTGCTAAGAGATCAATTTATTGAGGGACTCTACACCCCTTCTCACCGGGGGCATGTGAGCATGCTTGTTTTTAAGAACCCTGAATTGACATTTGCCCAATTAAAGGAGAGCGCTATACGTCTCCAGCTGGCAGAGGCACCTCGGGATCAGGATCCTGCGCAACCCATGGCAGAGGCACCTCAACAACAGGGAGTGCCAGTGACATCAGCTATGTCTGGGGCCATTGCTAAGCCCCTGGGGCCCAGTACTAATGAGGCTCTTCAACAAAAGCTTGACTCTTTAGCTGATGTTGTTGCTTCAATGGCTAAAACCATGCAGGAGATGAGAGGACACAAGATGGAGTTGGCAAACTGTAGAGAGGATGTTCCATGGATGAGACCCCGGAGATACCCGACATGGAGAGGACGACCCCGCGACCGCTACCAACCGGATGGACAGCCCATTTGCCGCCGTTGCCAGCAGCCGGGCCACTTTGCACGAGATTGTGATTTAAACGGGAATCCCCTGGGAATGCGGGCCGCTTCGCAGGAATGAACTTTCAAGGCCCAACACCCTGGCACAACAGGTACATCGGAGGACGACCCATTATCCCTATCGTGCTGGACGGAATTCCCCTCAACGCTTTGCTGGACACAGGTTCCCAGATTTCATCTATACCGTATATCCTTTATAAGAGGTACTGGGCTGATGCAGATATTGATAAAGGGCCCTCTGATGTTGAACTAGATATATGGGCCAGTAATGGTAAGTTGGTACCGAAACTAGGATTCAGGGAGATGACCATAAAGATTGGTAAAGTAGAACTGAAGAAACAGGGTTTAATTGTTGTTGATGTTGACCGGCGGAACTGTGAACCAACTGTATTGATAGGAATGAATGTGTTAGAGAACTGCTTTTCCGAAGTCATTTCTGTCTTACAGCAAATTGCTGAAACTGCCCAATCCTGCCAGCAGAGAGTTCTCCGGAGGGAAATAAAAGTATTGATGTTAAGGCAACAGGTAGAAGTTGCAGGTGGAGAAATCGGCAGTGTGAGGGTAAGTGATCCAACGTCTATTGTAATCCCACCAAAAACAGAAATGCTGGTATGGTGTAGAGCAGCCATTGGTACTAAGGGACAAGATTATCAAGCCTTAATAGAACCAGTGTACACCAACAGCAGGCCCACTATACTCACAGCACGAGGGATAGTCGAGGTACACCAGGGACGAGTGCCGGTACGACTTTTGAACTGTGGAGAGGAAGAGGTCACTTTGCCAAGGTATGCTACAATGGCAAAGCTATATACTGTTGACAACAATGCCATCACAACCATTGAGCCCTTAGAACCAACCTGTCAGGTGGAAGGCAATGGCTCAGATGGAGAAATGGAGGATTGGTGCCAACAGCTACACGTGGGCATAAATTCAACACCTACCCATCAAAAACAAGGGGTGTATAGGCTAGTGACGGAATATGAACAAGTCTTCAGTAAACACCCATTGGACTTCGGACGGATAGAAGGGGTAGAACACACAATCCCCACAGGTGACCATCCCCCAATAAAAGAAAGATATAGACCCATACCGCCCGCTCACTATCAATGTGCAAAAGATATGCTGAGGGAAATGAAACAGGCCGGGGTAATAAGAGACAGCTGTAGCCCCTGGGCGGCCCCTCTAGTGATTGTCAAAAAAAAGGACGGAACCATGAGAATGTGCGTAGACTACCGGAAGATTAATAACATCACCCATAAAGATGCCTACCCCTTGCCTAGGATAGAAGAGTCCTTAACTGCTTTGAAATCTGCTAATTATTTTTCCACCTTAGACTTAACAAGCGGGTATTGGCAAGTCCCTGTGGCTGAGAGAGATAAGGAAAAGACGGCATTCACCACACCAATGGGTCTATGTGAATTTAATCGCATGCCGTTCGGACTCTGCAACGCATCCGGTACCTTCCAGCGGCTGATGGAATGCTGCCTCGGACACAAGAACTTCGAGACCGTCCTCCTGTACCTAGATGATGTGATCGTCTACTCAAAGACTTACGAACAACACTTAATAGACCTGGCAGAAGTGTTCGAAGCCTTATCCAGGTATGGCATGAAAGTCAAGCCATCCAAATGTCACCTTCTCAAGCCAAAGGTACAGTACCTGGGACACATCGTGAGTTCGGAGGGAGTAGCACCAGATCCCGAGAAAATAAGCGCCATAAGGGATTGGCCAAGACCTACCAGCGCAAAAGAAGTGAGACAATTCCTGGGATTGGTGGGTTACTATCGCAGATTTATAAAAGCACCCTTGCAAGACACCTTGGTAGGGCAGACGAAGAAACCTTCAAACCAAAACCCTCCTTTTCAGTGGAACGACGAAAGGGAAGACTCCTTTGAACAACTAAAGAAGGCACTAACCGGAGAAGAGGTTCTGGCATACCCAGATTACCATAAACCTTTCATCCTCTACACCGATGCCAGCAATGTGGGACTAGGAGCGGTGCTGTCACAAAAGCAAGAAGGTCGGGAGAAAGTCATCGCCTTTGCAAGTAGAAAGCTCCGGCCTACTGAAAGAAATTCAGAAAATTACAGCTCCTTCAAATTGGAACTACTGGCAGTAGTTTGGGCTGTGACGGAGCGTTTCAAACACTATCTGGCCGCTGCAGAATTTATTGTCTATACTGACAACAATCCGTTGACCCACCTGGACACAGCCAAATTAGGTGCGTTAGAACAGCGATGGATAGCCCGGTTATCTAATTACAACTTCATAATCAAGTATCGAGCAGGTCGCAAGAATGGAAATGCCGATGCCCTATCCCGGATGCCACACTTGAGAGATGTAGAAGAGGAAACGGGGGAGCTTGAAGAAATTGAACTACCAGCCTTCCATCGTCCCAAGGCAAAACATCATCAGTCAAGTACCTATCAGAAACAACAAGAGGTGAATTTTAATCCGTTAGCACACCATAGATGGGCTGACACCCAAGACAGCAATCCGGCTGTGAAGTTGGTGAAGGAACTGTTGACTGAGCAAAGTGCATATCCCTATGAGGATGCCCCAGAAGAGACGCATCAACTCTGGAAAGAGAGAGGCAAAATGTTCCTGTATCAAGGGAAGCTCTGTAGAAGATACACCAATCCGAAAAGACATGAATTGGTTTGGCAGATTATTGTGCCTAAACAAGATGTGAAGATGGTCCTCGAAGCTTACCATAATGGTGCTGGTCACTTCGGTTGGAAAAAGTTAGAAGTACTTCTAAGAGAAAGATTTTATTGGGTCGGGATGAGAAAATCAATCGAACAGTGGTGCAGAAATTGTGGCCCGTGCAACCTCAGAAGAAATGATCAAAAGAACCAAAGAGCACCACTGCAGCCCATAATCACCAAACAACCACTTGAACTTGTAGCCATGGACCACGTGAAGTTGACACCAAGCCGGTCCGGCTATGTCTATGCCTTGACCATCGTGGACCATTATTCACGTTTCTTGGTAGTAGTACCCGTAAAAGATCTGACAGCAAAAACAGCAGCCAAAGCGTTCCAAACGTACTTTTGTAGACCCCATGGATATCCGGAACAGGTTCTCACCGACCAAGGTACAGCCTTTGAATCAGAGATCTTCAGAGAATTCTGTAATATGTATGGTTGCAAAAAGATCCGGACGACGGCCTATCATCCACAAACAAACGGCTTATGCGAGAAGATGAACCATATTGTAATAGACCTACTAAAGACTTTACCTGAGACAGAAAGGAATCAATGGCCAGAGAAATTGCCTGACTTGGTGGATCTGTATAATCATGTCCCGGTGAGCTCCACCAACTGCACCCCAGCTTACCTTATGCGTGCAAGACCCGGCCAATTACCAATCGATCTAGAAATGGGAATTCTGAAACCAGACGCAGAAGTTCAAGACTCCAATTGGGATATCATACGGCAAAAGCAGTATCGCCAAGTGCAAGAGAGTGTGGAAAGAAGCCTTCAGCAAACTAGAGAAAGACAAGAGCGAACTTTCAACCAGAATGCTCTAGCGACCCCATTAAGACCGGGTGACCAAGTGCTCAAGAGAAATCGTCGAACCAATAAACTGGACAATCAGTGGGAAGCCGTACCCTACACAGTTTTACCAACAAGAGTGGATAATCCTAAAATGTGTCTCATTAGCAAAAACGGAGGCTTAACATCTGTACTAGTGTCAAGAGACAATCTTAAATTATGTCCGGAAGCATTGAAAGAGCCAGACGTTGTCCAGCCAGAACCAGAAGTTATTCAACCCATACAGGTTCAACCAGTAAAGGAAAAAGAAGAGGAAGTGTATCACACCTGTATAGGAGACTTTCCCAAAACCCTACTAACATACCATGGTGCAGTAGTGGTTCCCATGGTGGCCTTTTACCCAACACCGAACCCAATACCAGAAGTCCCAAGACAGGAAGAGGCTGACCCCGTACTACAGGAGATTCCAGGCCAGGAAGAACAGATTCCTGGTCAGAGTAATCCCATTCACGGTGGACTTGCCAACTCCATAGTCGTGGAATTATCTTTAGCAGAGCGGGCAGATACTACATCCGCAGTAGACAGTAGTACACCACATGAAGAGACACCGCTATTACGTAGATCACAGCGTAGTACCCAGGGTCAATTACCGGCCAGGTATGCAGATTACCAACTATAAAGCTCATAATGTGAATTGTATATATGTTATGCCGTATATAGTTAAACAGAAAATGTAGTATAGTCATTGCTATCAGTCTGCAACGTTTAAGCCCAGTGCCTACAGAGACTTGTCTGTATGAACTTATTGCATATTCTTGAACTTTTTATCAGCCCGGAGGCACTAAATCAAAGCTCCGGAAAGACTGCTTTTTGAACTTTGCTTTTTGCTCTTTTTGAACTTTCTTTAGACTTTATATTGATAACTCCGTTGGAAAAATGGAACTAAATTCCTGGACACTAAGTACAGTGCCGTTCCTAATACCTTCAAGGATAGAACTGTATTAATGGACGCTATTTGAAGTGACTTTTTACAGAACTCTATTTTTGTTTCCTTGAGTGGTTTTTGTAACTTTTCATTTTTAAGACTCTGTACATATTAATTGTTATTTCAAAATGTTATTGTCCCACAGTCCCGGAGTACTGTTCTTAACTAAGGGGGAATGTGGCACCCCTAGGGGTATTTGCCACAAAAATAGTTACTGACAGTAAGTACAAATACTAAAATAGCATGACTGCACTACCACCTCCGGCCAGAAGGGGGAGCTCCAGAGACTCCCCTTGATCCATTCTGGTCTGAGAGAAGAAATGGCAGTTGGGCCAAGGAGCTGATAGTGAGAGGTCATACAGTTGAATCTCTAACAGCCCTGTGACTGTTACCAGGCCTAAATCTCCGGCCTGAGGAGAAGAGGGATAGAGAAAAAGGACATTGTGAGAACCGGGTAGCATTAATCACTACCCAGAACAGGCGCAAAGACGGATACCGGATCCGTGGCTGTATTCATTATATATAATACAGCAACCGGAAAAACGTGAGGTGATATCAGCTTCACTAGGGTCGGATGCAGCAACAGACACAGAGTTCAGCGGTACTCCCAGAGGGGGTAAACCGATAAAAGGACTCGGGTTGCCCGTCGAACCAGGACCCGGAGGGGATAGATTGGGCCGGCAGCCAGTTCACATACAGCAGCAGGGCCACACAGAAATTGCGCACAATAAGAGGCGAAGACCCCGGCAGGGTCAAAGTAACTCTGAGTTCCCATACAGACTCCGGTGACAGGACTGGTTGTAAATCCTTTTATGTTAAAGTAAACTGGTTAAACGTTTCAGTGCCTCAGTCTTTCATTTGGACAATAGCCATCTATCCAGGATCGAGATCGTCACCGCTGGGAGAACCTGCTGCTGATCAAGTAAGTGCCTGTCCCCTCATGATACCCCTTACACTGTGCATTGCCTGAGGCCACAGCACCGGGTCAAGCCACCCGTGACATCCCCCTCAAGAGACAGACTCCATTGGTCCGGTGCTGGGTATCCCGGTCTCCTGGGCGTCACATGTATAAATATGGGTACCAGGCAACCAGTGCAAAAACAGTAAACACATTAGTGACAATTCAATACAATTCCACATTAAGCATGTTCTTAGTAACAGCACTCCAATACACTTAAATGCTAAGTATGTTCATCTCAATGCATTTCCCCGAGATCGGTTCATCAGGAGACATACTTAAATAATAATTCATACACCACTTATCTGAATAGAATATCAGGGGATGAATCACACTGGAGTAGTGTGCTCTAGACCGCAGTGGGGAGGAATGTCCATCCTAATCCCGCAGGTTGCTATCAGCTTAGAGTTTAATTCCATTCCTGGCCCTCTTGCTGGGCATGTGTTGGCAGAATTTGAGCTTTCCCTTAAAATGAACTAAGGACTCATCCACGCAGATGTCCCTTTGAGGCCTGTACACTTCAGCAAATATGTTCGATGACCGGACGAACTTTAAACAGACGGTCAAAGTTGGGGTCATCTCGTGGGGTACACTGTGCATTATCGGTATAATGCAGGAATTTGTGGATGGCTTCAAAACGCGGCCGGGCCATGAGCATTCGGAAAACTGGAGTGTTGTATTAAACATCAACACTCCAATATTGCTGAAGTTCTGGCTTCTTAAGGATCCACATTTGAAGGGCCAGGCCCTAAAACTGCATAATTTCAACTGCGTCTACAGGAGACCAGTTAGAAAATGATGAACAGGGATTTTGTGCCAAAAAATGACGAGCATATAAATTAGTTTGGCCCTCCATAAGGTTAACAAAATCCTCAGAGAAAAAGACTTTGAAAAAGTCTATTTCTGTGAGGCCAGTGGTGTCAAACTTGATTTCTGATTCTGCCACAAAATCAGGAATCAGTGACCCACAGCTCAGATGCTAGGCAGGTCACCGGCAGGGCACAGTGCTGTGCCCTGTGATTAGCGGAATCGACGATTAAATCAATCGCGCCAATCAGCAGCTCCAGGCCATGCCTGGCCTTTCCTAGGCACCAGCCTAGGATCGATGCTCTTACAGTACTGATCCTACACAGGTCACCGGCAGGGCACAGCCGTGGTGTTACTGTGAAGTGCCCTGCCGATGACCTGCATAGGATCAGAGCTGTAAGAGCATCGATCCTAGGCTGGTGATGATCGATGTGATTATCAGTCGCGCCAATCTGAGATGTTTTTGCCAATGCCTGGTAATGCCAGGCACAGCCTAGGATCGAGTACATCGGTAATTGATCTTGGGCTGGGACATCACTGTTTCAGGCAATCTGATTGTTTGAAACAACGAGAGAGGCTGCAATTGGCTGTTGAGAACTGAGCAGCCAATCAGAGCGAACGTGAGTGTGGGTGGGCGTGGACACCCCCAAGGATACCAACACCATCTTCCCACAGGTAAGATGGCGCTGGAATTTTAATGCGATCACCGTGACTTCAATCGCAGTGTCGCATCAAAAATATGACATACTATACCGTCCATGGTCAGACAGACCCAGGTCACATGGACGGTATAGTATGTCAGATGGCAGAGAGGAGTTAAAGTAAAGCAAGTGCTTAGGGGTTAAAAATAGATATTTATAAAAGGCACTTTAAACTATCAGAAAACTCCTTTAACATGTCCATCAACATGTCCATCCATCCTGTGATCTCCATAATTCCATGACTTTTCCTTCTTGGAGTTGCAAAACAATGATGAGAAGTATAATAACTTCCAGCATTGTGTCTGGAATCCAAGACAAGTCATATGGGAAACAAGCAAAGTGAATGGAACATACTTCAACATTGTTCAATCAGAAAGTGTGTCCTCACTACAGATTTATATTTTGATGCTACTTGATCTAAAGCTTACATGAACTCATGCTACCATTATACATCATGTATAAATGCCAATATAAAGACACCTATGAAAGAAAGCACATGTTCATTGAGTTTAGTTTGGAAACATTTGCTTGTTCACACCAAAATGATCACCACATCACACAGGAAAATTAACAGATTTTTGTTTTATTTTATGGCATGTAAGGGGCAGTTGAAGAGTTCGGAGGGAGTAGCACCAGATCCCGAGAAAATAAGCGCCATAAGGGATTGGCCAAGACCTACCAGCGCAAAAGAAGTGAGACAATTCCTGGGATTGGTGGGTTACTATCGCAGATTTATAAAAGCACCCTTGCAAGACACCTTGGTAGGGCAGACGAAGAAACCTTCAAACCAAAACCCTCCTTTTCAGTGGAACGACGAAAGGGAAGACTCCTTTGAACAACTAAAGAAGGCACTAACCGGAGAAGAGGTTCTGGCATACCCAGATTACCATAAACCTTTCATCCTCTACACCGATGCCAGCAATGTGGGACTAGGAGCGGTGCTGTCACAAAAGCAAGAAGGTCGGGAGAAAGTCATCGCCTTTGCAAGTAGAAAGCTCCGGCCTACTGAAAGAAATTCAGAAAATTACAGCTCCTTCAAATTGGAACTACTGGCAGTAGTTTGGGCTGTGACGGAGCGTTTCAAACACTATCTGGCCGCTGCAGAATTTATTGTCTATACTGACAACAATCCGTTGACCCACCTGGACACAGCCAAATTAGGTGCGTTAGAACAGCGATGGATAGCCCGGTTATCTAATTACAACTTCATAATCAAGTATCGAGCAGGTCGCAAGAATGGAAATGCCGATGCCCTATCCCGGATGCCACACTTGAGAGATGTAGAAGAGGAAACGGGGGAGCTTGAAGAAATTGAACTACCAGCCTTCCATCGTCCCAAGGCAAAACATCATCAGTCAAGTACCTATCAGAAACAACAAGAGGTGAATTTTAATCCGTTAGCACACCATAGATGGGCTGACACCCAAGACAGCAATCCGGCTGTGAAGTTGGTGAAGGAACTGTTGACTGAGCAAAGTGCATATCCCTATGAGGATGCCCCAGAAGAGACGCATCAACTCTGGAAAGAGAGAGGCAAAATGTTCCTGTATCAAGGGAAGCTCTGTAGAAGATACACCAATCCGAAAAGACATGAATTGGTTTGGCAGATTATTGTGCCTAAACAAGATGTGAAGATGGTCCTCGAAGCTTACCATAATGGTGCTGGTCACTTCGGTTGGAAAAAGTTAGAAGTACTTCTAAGAGAAAGATTTTATTGGGTCGGGATGAGAAAATCAATCGAACAGTGGTGCAGAAATTGTGGCCCGTGCAACCTCAGAAGAAACGATCAAAAGAACCAAAGAGCACCACTGCAGCCCATAATCACCAAACAACCACTTGAACTTGTAGCCATGGACCACGTGAAGTTGACACCAAGCCGGTCCGGCTATGTCTATGCCTTGACCATCGTGGACCATTATTCACGTTTCTTGGTAGTAGTACCCGTAAAAGATCTGACAGCAAAAACAGCAGCCAAAGCGTTCCAAACGTACTTTTGTAGACCCCATGGATATCCGGAACAGGTTCTCACCGACCAAGGTACAGCCTTTGAATCAGAGATCTTCAGAGAATTCTGTAATATGTATGGTTGCAAAAAGATCCGGACGACGGCCTATCATCCACAAACAAACGGCTTATGCGAGAAGATGAACCATATTGTAATAGACCTACTAAAGACTTTACCTGAGACAGAAAGGAATCAATGGCCAGAGAAATTGCCTGACTTGGTGGATCTGTATAATCATGTCCCGGTGAGCTCCACCAACTGCACCCCAGCTTACCTTATGCGTGCAAGACCCGGCCAATTACCAATCGATCTAGAAATGGGAATTCTGAAACCAGACGCAGAAGTTCAAGACTCCAATTGGGATATCATACGGCAAAAGCAGTATCGCCAAGTGCAAGAGAGTGTGGAAAGAAGCCTTCAGCAAACTAGAGAAAGACAAGAGCGAACTTTCAACCAGAATGCTCTAGCGACCCCATTAAGACCGGGTGACCAAGTGCTCAAGAGAAATCGTCGAACCAATAAACTGGACAATCAGTGGGAAGCCGTACCCTACACAGTTTTACCAACAAGAGTGGATAATCCTAAAATGTGTCTCATTAGCAAAAACGGAGGCTTAACATCTGTACTAGTGTCAAGAGACAATCTTAAATTATGTCCGGAAGCATTGAAAGAGCCAGACGTTGTCCAGCCAGAACCAGAAGTTATTCAACCCATACAGGTTCAACCAGTAAAGGAAAAAGAAGAGGAAGTGTATCACACCTGTATAGGAGACTTTCCCAAAACCCTACTAACATACCATGGTGCAGTAGTGGTTCCCATGGTGGCCTTTTACCCAACACCGAACCCAATACCAGAAGTCCCAAGACAGGAAGAGGCTGACCCCGTACTACAGGAGATTCCAGGCCAGGAAGAACAGATTCCTGGTCAGAGTAATCCCATTCACGGTGGACTTGCCAACTCCATAGTCGTGGAATTATCTTTAGCAGAGCGGGCAGATACTACATCCGCAGTAGACAGTAGTACACCACATGAAGAGACACCGCTATTACGTAGATCACAGCGTAGTACCCAGGGTCAATTACCGGCCAGGTATGCAGATTACCAACTATAAAGCTCATAATGTGAATTGTATATATGTTATGCCGTATATAGTTAAACAGAAAATGTAGTATAGTCATTGCTATCAGTCTGCAACGTTTAAGCCCAGTGCCTACAGAGACTTGTCTGTATGAACTTATTGCATATTCTTGAACTTTTTATCAGCCCGGAGGCACTAAATCAAAGCTCCGGAAAGACTGCTTTTTGAACTTTGCTTTTTGCTCTTTTTGAACTTTCTTTAGACTTTATATTGATAACTCCGTTGGAAAAATGGAACTAAATTCCTGGACACTAAGTACAGTGCCGTTCCTAATACCTTCAAGGATAGAACTGTATTAATGGACGCTATTTGAAGTGACTTTTTACAGAACTCTATTTTTGTTTCCTTGAGTGGTTTTTGTAACTTTTCATTTTTAAGACTCTGTACATATTAATTGTTATTTCAAAATGTTATTGTCCCACAGTCCCGGAGTACTGTTCTTAACTAAGGGGGAATGTGGCACCCCTAGGGGTATTTGCCACAAAAATAGTTACTGACAGTAAGTACAAATACTAAAATAGCATGACTGCACTACCACCTCCGGCCAGAAGGGGGAGCTCCAGAGACTCCCCTTGATCCATTCTGGTCTGAGAGAAGAAATGGCAGTTGGGCCAAGGAGCTGATAGTGAGAGGTCATACAGTTGAATCTCTAACAGCCCTGTGACTGTTACCAGGCCTAAATCTCCGGCCTGAGGAGAAGAGGGATAGAGAAAAAGGACATTGTGAGAACCGGGTAGCATTAATCACTACCCAGAACAGGCGCAAAGACGGATACCGGATCCGTGGCTGTATTCATTATATATAATACAGCAACCGGAAAAACGTGAGGTGATATCAGCTTCACTAGGGTCGGATGCAGCAACAGACACAGAGTTCAGCGGTACTCCCAGAGGGGGTAAACCGATAAAAGGACTCGGGTTGCCCGTCGAACCAGGACCCGGAGGGGATAGATTGGGCCGGCAGCCAGTTCACATACAGCAGCAGGGCCACACAGAAATTGCGCACAATAAGAGGCGAAGACCCCGGCAGGGTCAAAGTAACTCTGAGTTCCCATACAGACTCCGGTGACAGGACTGGTTGTAAATCCTTTTATGTTAAAGTAAACTGGTTAAACGTTTCAGTGCCTCAGTCTTTCATTTGGACAATAGCCATCTATCCAGGATCGAGATCGTCACCGCTGGGAGAACCTGCTGCTGATCAAGTAAGTGCCTGTCCCCTCATGATACCCCTTACACTGTGCATTGCCTGAGGCCACAGCACCGGGTCAAGCCACCCGTGACATCCCCCTCAAGAGACAGACTCCATTGGTCCGGTGCTGGGTATCCCGGTCTCCTGGGCGTCACATGTATAAATATGGGTACCAGGCAACCAGTGCAAAAACAGTAAACACATTAGTGACAATTCAATACAATTCCACATTAAGCATGTTCTTAGTAACAGCACTCCAATACACTTAAATGCTAAGTATGTTCATCTCAATGCATTTCCCCGAGATCGGTTCATCAGGAGACATACTTAAATAATAATTCATACACCACTTATCTGAATAGAATATCAGGGGATGAATCACACTGGAGTAGTGTGCTCTAGACCGCAGTGGGGAGGAATGTCCATCCTAATCCCGCAGGTTGCTATCAGCTTAGAGTTTAATTCCATTCCTGGCCCTCTTGCTGGGCATGTGTTGGCAGAATTTGAGCTTTCCCTTAAAATGAACTAAGGACTCATCCACGCAGATGTCCCTTTGAGGCCTGTACACTTCAGCAAATATGTTCGATGACCGGACGAACTTTAAACAGACGGTCAAAGTTGGGGTCATCTCGTGGGGTACACTGTGCATTATCGGTATAATGCAGGAATTTGTGGATGGCTTCAAAACGCGGCCGGGCCATGAGCATTCGGAAAACTGGAGTGTTGTATTAAACATCAACACTCCAATATTGCTGAAGTTCTGGCTTCTTAAGGATCCACATTTGAAGGGCCAGGCCCTAAAACTGCATAATTTCAACTGCGTCTACAGGAGACCAGTTAGAAAATGATGAACAGGGATTTTGTGCCAAAAAATGACGAGCATATAAATTAGTTTGGCCCTCCATAAGGTTAACAAAATCCTCAGAGAAAAAGACTTTGAAAAAGTCTATTTCTGTGAGGCCAGTGGTGTCAAACTTGATTTCTGATTCTGCCACAAAATCAGGAATCAGTGACCCACAGCTCAGATGCTAGGCAGGTCACCGGCAGGGCACAGTGCTGTGCCCTGTGATTAGCGGAATCGACGATTAAATCAATCGCGCCAATCAGCAGCTCCAGGCCATGCCTGGCCTTTCCTAGGCACCAGCCTAGGATCGATGCTCTTACAGTACTGATCCTACACAGGTCACCGGCAGGGCACAGCCGTGGTGTTACTGTGAAGTGCCCTGCCGATGACCTGCATAGGATCAGAGCTGTAAGAGCATCGATCCTAGGCTGGTGATGATCGATGTGATTATCAGTCGCGCCAATCTGAGATGTTTTTGCCAATGCCTGGTAATGCCAGGCACAGCCTAGGATCGAGTACATCGGTAATTGATCTTGGGCTGGGACATCACTGTTTCAGGCAATCTGATTGTTTGAAACAACGAGAGAGGCTGCAATTGGCTGTTGAGAACTGAGCAGCCAATCAGAGCGAACGTGAGTGTGGGTGGGCGTGGACACCCCCAAGGATACCAACACCATCTTCCCACAGGTAAGATGGCGCTGGAATTTTAATGCGATCACCGTGACTTCAATCGCAGTGTCGCATCAAAAATATGACATACTATACCGTCCATGGTCAGACAGACCCAGGTCACATGGACGGTATAGTATGTCAGATGGCAGAGAGGAGTTAAAGTAAAGCAAGTGCTTAGGGGTTAAAAATAGATATTTATAAAAGGCACTTTAAACTATCAGAAAACTCCTTTAACATGTCCATCAACATGTCCATCCATCCTGTGATCTCCATAATTCCATGACTTTTCCTTCTTGGAGTTGCAAAACAATGATGAGAAGTATAATAACTTCCAGCATTGTGTCTGGAATCCAAGACAAGTCATATGGGAAACAAGCAAAGTGAATGGAACATACTTCAACATTGTTCAATCAGAAAGTGTGTCCTCACTACAGATTTATATTTTGATGCTACTTGATCTAAAGCTTACATGAACTCATGCTACCATTATACATCATGTATAAATGCCAATATAAAGACACCTATGAAAGAAAGCACATGTTCATTGAGTTTAGTTTGGAAACATTTGCTTGTTCACACCAAAATGATCACCACATCACACAGGAAAATTAACAGATTTTTGTTTTATTTTATGGCATGTAAGGGGCAGTTGAAGAGTTCGGAGGGAGTAGCACCAGATCCCGAGAAAATAAGCGCCATAAGGGATTGGCCAAGACCTACCAGCGCAAAAGAAGTGAGACAATTCCTGGGATTGGTGGGTTACTATCGCAGATTTATAAAAGCACCCTTGCAAGACACCTTGGTAGGGCAGACGAAGAAACCTTCAAACCAAAACCCTCCTTTTCAGTGGAACGACGAAAGGGAAGACTCCTTTGAACAACTAAAGAAGGCACTAACCGGAGAAGAGGTTCTGGCATACCCAGATTACCATAAACCTTTCATCCTCTACACCGATGCCAGCAATGTGGGACTAGGAGCGGTGCTGTCACAAAAGCAAGAAGGTCGGGAGAAAGTCATCGCCTTTGCAAGTAGAAAGCTCCAGCCTACTGAAAGAAATTCAGAAAATTACAGCTCCTTCAAATTGGAACTACTGGCAGTAGTTTGGGCTGTGACGGAGCGTTTCAAACACTATCTGGCCGCTGCAGAATTTATTGTCTATACTGACAACAATCCGTTGACCCACCTGGACACAGCCAAATTAGGTGCGTTAGAACAGCGATGGATAGCCCGGTTATCTAATTACAACTTCATAATCAAGTATCGAGCAGGTCGCAAGAATGGAAATGCCGATGCCCTATCCCGGATGCCACACTTGAGAGATGTAGAAGAGGAAACGGGGGAGCTTGAAGAAATTGAACTACCAGCCTTCCATCGTCCCAAGGCAAAACATCATCAGTCAAGTACCTATCAGAAACAACAAGAGGTGAATTTTAATCCGTTAGCACACCATAGATGGGCTGACACCCAAGACAGCAATCCGGCTGTGAAGTTGGTGAAGGAACTGTTGACTGAGCAAAGTGCATATCCCTATGAGGATGCCCCAGAAGAGACGCATCAACTCTGGAAAGAGAGAGGCAAAATGTTCCTGTATCAAGGGAAGCTCTGTAGAAGATACACCAATCCGAAAAGACATGAATTGGTTTGGCAGATTATTGTGCCTAAACAAGATGTGAAGATGGTCCTCGAAGCTTACCATAATGGTGCTGGTCACTTCGGTTGGAAAAAGTTAGAAGTACTTCTAAGAGAAAGATTTTATTGGGTCGGGATGAGAAAATCAATCGAACAGTGGTGCAGAAATTGTGGCCCGTGCAACCTCAGAAGAAACGATCAAAAGAACCAAAGAGCACCACTGCAGCCCATAATCACCAAACAACCACTTGAACTTGTAGCCATGGACCACGTGAAGTTGACACCAAGCCGGTCCGGCTATGTCTATGCCTTGACCATCGTGGACCATTATTCACGTTTCTTGGTAGTAGTACCCGTAAAAGATCTGACAGCAAAAACAGCAGCCAAAGCGTTCCAAACGTACTTTTGTAGACCCCATGGATATCCGGAACAGGTTCTCACCGACCAAGGTACAGCCTTTGAATCAGAGATCTTCAGAGAATTCTGTAATATGTATGGTTGCAAAAAGATCCGGACGACGGCCTATCATCCACAAACAAACGGCTTATGCGAGAAGATGAACCATATTGTAATAGACCTACTAAAGACTTTACCTGAGACAGAAAGGAATCAATGGCCAGAGAAATTGCCTGACTTGGTGGATCTGTATAATCATGTCCCGGTGAGCTCCACCAACTGCACCCCAGCTTACCTTATGCGTGCAAGACCCGGCCAATTACCAATCGATCTAGAAATGGGAATTCTGAAACCAGACGCAGAAGTTCAAGACTCCAATTGGGATATCATACGGCAAAAGCAGTATCGCCAAGTGCAAGAGAGTGTGGAAAGAAGCCTTCAGCAAACTAGAGAAAGACAAGAGCGAACTTTCAACCAGAATGCTCTAGCGACCCCATTAAGACCGGGTGACCAAGTGCTCAAGAGAAATCGTCGAACCAATAAACTGGACAATCAGTGGGAAGCCGTACCCTACACAGTTTTACCAACAAGAGTGGATAATCCTAAAATGTGTCTCATTAGCAAAAACGGAGGCTTAACATCTGTACTAGTGTCAAGAGACAATCTTAAATTATGTCCGGAAGCATTGAAAGAGCCAGACGTTGTCCAGCCAGAACCAGAAGTTATTCAACCCATACAGGTTCAACCAGTAAAGGAAAAAGAAGAGGAAGTGTATCACACCTGTATAGGAGACTTTCCCAAAACCCTACTAACATACCATGGTGCAGTAGTGGTTCCCATGGTGGCCTTTTACCCAACACCGAACCCAATACCAGAAGTCCCAAGACAGGAAGAGGCTGACCCCGTACTACAGGAGATTCCAGGCCAGGAAGAACAGATTCCTGGTCAGAGTAATCCCATTCACGGTGGACTTGCCAACTCCATAGTCGTGGAATTATCTTTAGCAGAGCGGGCAGATACTACATCCGCAGTAGACAGTAGTACACCACATGAAGAGACACCGCTATTACGTAGATCACAGCGTAGTACCCAGGGTCAATTACCGGCCAGGTATGCAGATTACCAACTATAAAGCTCATAATGTGAATTGTATATATGTTATGCCGTATATAGTTAAACAGAAAATGTAGTATAGTCATTGCTATCAGTCTGCAACGTTTAAGCCCAGTGCCTACAGAGACTTGTCTGTATGAACTTATTGCATATTCTTGAACTTTTTATCAGCCCGGAGGCACTAAATCAAAGCTCCGGAAAGACTGCTTTTTGAACTTTGCTTTTTGCTCTTTTTGAACTTTCTTTAGACTTTATATTGATAACTCCGTTGGAAAAATGGAACTAAATTCCTGGACACTAAGTACAGTGCCGTTCCTAATACCTTCAAGGATAGAACTGTATTAATGGACGCTATTTGAAGTGACTTTTTACAGAACTCTATTTTTGTTTCCTTGAGTGGTTTTTGTAACTTTTCATTTTTAAGACTCTGTACATATTAATTGTTATTTCAAAATGTTATTGTCCCACAGTCCCGGAGTACTGTTCTTAACTAAGGGGGAATGTGGCACCCCTAGGGGTATTTGCCACAAAAATAGTTACTGACAGTAAGTACAAATACTAAAATAGCATGACTGCACTACCACCTCCGGCCAGAAGGGGGAGCTCCAGAGACTCCCCTTGATCCATTCTGGTCTGAGAGAAGAAATGGCAGTTGGGCCAAGGAGCTGATAGTGAGAGGTCATACAGTTGAATCTCTAACAGCCCTGTGACTGTTACCAGGCCTAAATCTCCGGCCTGAGGAGAAGAGGGATAGAGAAAAAGGACATTGTGAGAACCGGGTAGCATTAATCACTACCCAGAACAGGCGCAAAGACGGATACCGGATCCGTGGCTGTATTCATTATATATAATACAGCAACCGGAAAAACGTGAGGTGATATCAGCTTCACTAGGGTCGGATGCAGCAACAGACACAGAGTTCAGCGGTACTCCCAGAGGGGGTAAACCGATAAAAGGACTCGGGTTGCCCGTCGAACCAGGACCCGGAGGGGATAGATTGGGCCGGCAGCCAGTTCACATACAGCAGCAGGGCCACACAGAAATTGCGCACAATAAGAGGCGAAGACCCCGGCAGGGTCAAAGTAACTCTGAGTTCCCATACAGACTCCGGTGACAGGACTGGTTGTAAATCCTTTTATGTTAAAGTAAACTGGTTAAACGTTTCAGTGCCTCAGTCTTTCATTTGGACAATAGCCATCTATCCAGGATCGAGATCGTCACCGCTGGGAGAACCTGCTGCTGATCAAGTAAGTGCCTGTCCCCTCATGATACCCCTTACACTGTGCATTGCCTGAGGCCACAGCACCGGGTCAAGCCACCCGTGACATCCCCCTCAAGAGACAGACTCCATTGGTCCGGTGCTGGGTATCCCGGTCTCCTGGGCGTCACATGTATAAATATGGGTACCAGGCAACCAGTGCAAAAACAGTAAACACATTAGTGACAATTCAATACAATTCCACATTAAGCATGTTCTTAGTAACAGCACTCCAATACACTTAAATGCTAAGTATGTTCATCTCAATGCATTTCCCCGAGATCGGTTCATCAGGAGACATACTTAAATAATAATTCATACACCACTTATCTGAATAGAATATCAGGGGATGAATCACACTGGAGTAGTGTGCTCTAGACCGCAGTGGGGAGGAATGTCCATCCTAATCCCGCAGGTTGCTATCAGCTTAGAGTTTAATTCCATTCCTGGCCCTCTTGCTGGGCATGTGTTGGCAGAATTTGAGCTTTCCCTTAAAATGAACTAAGGACTCATCCACGCAGATGTCCCTTTGAGGCCTGTACACTTCAGCAAATATGTTCGATGACCGGACGAACTTTAAACAGACGGTCAAAGTTGGGGTCATCTCGTGGGGTACACTGTGCATTATCGGTATAATGCAGGAATTTGTGGATGGCTTCAAAACGCGGCCGGGCCATGAGCATTCGGAAAACTGGAGTGTTGTATTAAACATCAACACTCCAATATTGCTGAAGTTCTGGCTTCTTAAGGATCCACATTTGAAGGGCCAGGCCCTAAAACTGCATAATTTCAACTGCGTCTACAGGAGACCAGTTAGAAAATGATGAACAGGGATTTTGTGCCAAAAAATGACGAGCATATAAATTAGTTTGGCCCTCCATAAGGTTAACAAAATCCTCAGAGAAAAAGACTTTGAAAAAGTCTATTTCTGTGAGGCCAGTGGTGTCAAACTTGATTTCTGATTCTGCCACAAAATCAGGAATCAGTGACCCACAGCTCAGATGCTAGGCAGGTCACCGGCAGGGCACAGTGCTGTGCCCTGTGATTAGCGGAATCGACGATTAAATCAATCGCGCCAATCAGCAGCTCCAGGCCATGCCTGGCCTTTCCTAGGCACCAGCCTAGGATCGATGCTCTTACAGTACTGATCCTACACAGGTCACCGGCAGGGCACAGCCGTGGTGTTACTGTGAAGTGCCCTGCCGATGACCTGCATAGGATCAGAGCTGTAAGAGCATCGATCCTAGGCTGGTGATGATCGATGTGATTATCAGTCGCGCCAATCTGAGATGTTTTTGCCAATGCCTGGTAATGCCAGGCACAGCCTAGGATCGAGTACATCGGTAATTGATCTTGGGCTGGGACATCACTGTTTCAGGCAATCTGATTGTTTGAAACAACGAGAGAGGCTGCAATTGGCTGTTGAGAACTGAGCAGCCAATCAGAGCGAACGTGAGTGTGGGTGGGCGTGGACACCCCCAAGGATACCAACACCATCTTCCCACAGGTAAGATGGCGCTGGAATTTTAATGCGATCACCGTGACTTCAATCGCAGTGTCGCATCAAAAATATGACATACTATACCGTCCATGGTCAGACAGACCCAGGTCACATGGACGGTATAGTATGTCAGATGGCAGAGAGGAGTTAAAGTAAAGCAAGTGCTTAGGGGTTAAAAATAGATATTTATAAAAGGCACTTTAAACTATCAGAAAACTCCTTTAACATGTCCATCAACATGTCCATCCATCCTGTGATCTCCATAATTCCATGACTTTTCCTTCTTGGAGTTGCAAAACAATGATGAGAAGTATAATAACTTCCAGCATTGTGTCTGGAATCCAAGACAAGTCATATGGGAAACAAGCAAAGTGAATGGAACATACTTCAACATTGTTCAATCAGAAAGTGTGTCCTCACTACAGATTTATATTTTGATGCTACTTGATCTAAAGCTTACATGAACTCATGCTACCATTATACATCATGTATAAATGCCAATATAAAGACACCTATGAAAGAAAGCACATGTTCATTGAGTTTAGTTTGGAAACATTTGCTTGTTCACACCAAAATGATCACCACATCACACAGGAAAAGTAACAGATTTTTGTTTTATTTTATGGCATGTAAGGGGCAGTTGAAGAGTGAAAAAACAATCGTTTTAGTCCTTCGGAATTTTTAAAAAAGAGCACTGAGCGCCTAAAAAGTGTACATGTTCACATTTGTCTATTACCACAATTCAGATTCCAGATTTAATATACTTTGCTGAAATAAGCAGAGAAAGTGAAAATATGGTAATCTAAATAGTTAACTCTGATTATTTGCTTTAGAAAGCTTATAAACATTATTATTAGATTTAACCCCTTTCTGCCTTCTGACGCATTATCCCGTTGAGGTAACCTGGGACTTAAAGGGAGGGTGCCGTTATTTTAATTTTTGTATTAATAATTATTAATTATACAATCAATTATTTTTAATACAAAAGTAAATGTACTACTTTCATACTTTTTTATTTATTCATTTTTACTTTTACCACTGGAGGCCGCCATTTTCATTAGTGTAGGTGTAAGTGTCTGGGCACGACACTTGCACACCTCACTTACGGCAGCCATGGACATAGGAGCCAACGGTCGGACCCGACCGCATCTCTTTCATTGAGACCGCTTCTCCTGCCTCTCAGCTGTGACTTGGGCACGTTCACTGAGCTGCTACGTCACAGTTGTGAGAGGAGATTGGCCATTTTGTTTGCTGTGGGCTACGATGACAGAAGATGTTGAGGAGAAGCTGCTGGGAGCGAGGGTTTGGGGTAAGTATCTGCAGCATTAGCAGTGATCACAGCCTGTACTTATTACAGTACAGGCTGCGATCACTGCCGACCTGCCCTGTGTTGCTGAAAGCTTCCTCCCTCAGTCCAGGGGCAGGAAATCACCCAGCAGCAGCAGTGTGTCTCCCGGTACATGGAGCGTTATGTGTGCAGCACTGATCTGTGGCAACACTTCATCACCCGACACATTGACTGTCCGTGTAGATTGCAGCCTGGAGTCTCTGAAGCCCCATGATTCTAAAAATAGAGCGATTCTCTGCAGCAGGGGATCCCTCCTGGTTACAAGGGGCGGCACGAGGCTGGCCTGTAATGGTTAACCCTTCCCTGCCTGCTGTGCATGGTGCAGGGGGATCAGTGTGCAGGCAGGCAGCAGCCTGGGGGGCTTCACCTATGGATCAGGTGGGAGGGCTGCACAGTGTAAAGAGGTAGGCTATGGTTGGCATAATAATATTGTTCTAACATTTGGGCTATGGTTGGCACAAGGAAGCAGACCCCAGAGGGTGATGACACTCAGCAAGCTCTAGCTGCTGTGTCACTACAAGTCCCAGCATGCCAGGACTGAGCTCCTAAGTGTTGTAGTCCTGCAGCTCCTCAGGTCTCCTGCCTGATCGTCCTACTATACATTGCAGAGCAGAGGGCAGGTGGTCTGAGACTAGTGATCCAGGGAGCAGAAGAGGAAAGACTGAGACCGAGCCCTGACACCCACCCTAAGCTCACTGACTCACCCCATGCCCCCTGACACCCATCTCGTGCTCCCTGAAACCCACCTCAATCTCACCGACACCCCAATCCTGCTGTCTTTCAGGACAGGCTGAGAGGATCGTCACCAGGGGCGTACATACAAATCATAGGGCGACATAGCATAAGGTCTAATTGCCCCCCCCCCCCCAAAAAAAAAAAAAAAAAAAAAATAATTGTGGGGGTCACAGAAGGGCATAGCTCACAACTTTCCTGCCTTTACATAATAAATATACCGCGTACTGCCATATAGGTCATACATAGTGCCGCCATATATATTTTATCACATAATACTCAAAGACCACACATTATACCTCCATATATATTTATTACATTGTACTGCCATATAGGTCATACATAATGCCGCCAGATATATCTATTACATAATACTGTAATATGGACCGCACGTAATGTTGCCATATATATATTTTTTACATACTGCTGCCATATAGATCAAACATGATGCCACCATATAATGTATATTTTTTACATAATGCTGCCATATAGACCACACTTGATGCCGCTAATTATTATGTGTGACCTGTATGATGGCATTATGTGTGATCTATATGACAGTATTATATGTGATATGTATGGTTGTATTATGTTTGATCAGTATGGTGCAATAATATAAGAACTATATGACGGGATTATATGAGAACTATATTGTGGGATTATGTGTGATCTATCTATGTGGCAGTATTATGTGAGAATTATATGGTGGTTTTATGTGTGATCTATATGGCGGTATTATGTGTGATCTGTATGTCAGTATTATATTCAGAAAGCGGACCCATTCTATGGTGGTTCTGGCTGAGCACCTGCACGCGGGTCTGGGGTAATAGAGGGGGCAGCATGACCTCCAGTTAGGTGTAGTCAGGGGAAGGCTGGTGAGGCAGCTGAAGAGAGGGGTCTCATTTTTATCGTTACTATATGGCTACATTTCCTTCCCAGCGTCACCCCAGACTGCGCCTGTCGCCTCGCTTTCACACATCGCCAGGACAGGATGGAGAAGACAGGATCTGAGGAGGGGAATGGGGTCTGCATGCAAAGTCTGGATCAGACCAGGCCATCAATCCGTAGAAATGTTTCCTGGATTTCTGTGGAGCAGACAAGCAGACGGTCCATCCATTTGTATAAAAGACAGCGCTCTATGTACAATACCTGGCTGCTCCGCTCACCGAACAGGGGGCCCCCATAGACCTGCACACTGCTCTCCTGAAATACTCTGTGCTGCTGTCACCCTGCTCCCTCCACCATATATCTCCCAGAATCCTTGCTGCCTGCCATCCTCTGAGACTGTCTACTTGTCAGTATAACTTTGCAATCACCAACAAAATGGCTGCTCACTGTGTTCCTGAATCCTCTCTAATCCCTTAGCAAACACCCAGAAGGGGAGGAGAGGAGACATCACACACGTCAGCAGACTCCGCCCATAATTACTGTAGTGCAGTAATGTGAGCTAGTTGTACACTAGGTTTATGTCAAATTTCAGCAGCTGCTCCCCCTAGTATTTAAAAGTGGAAATGCCAAACCTTTTCAAATTATTTTTCATATTTTACTAAATTATAAACAAATGATAATGTTTTTTAAGAAAATGTAAACAGTAATTCTTTACAATTTTTAAATTGCTGGCAAAAATTTTTTTTGATGGTACCTTCCCTTTAATTCCCAGGGACGGGATAGTACGTCATGGGCGATCAGCCGCGCTTATGGGGGGAGCGCAGCCGATCGCGGCCGGGTGTCAGCTGATTATCACAGCTGACATCCGGCACTATGTGCCAGGAGTGGTCACGGACCACTCCCGGCACATTAACCCCGGGAATACTGCGATCAAACATGATTGCAGCCTTACGACGGCATAGGGAAGCATCATGCAGGGGGTGGGCTCCCTCCGTGCTTCCCTGAGACTCTCAGAACAACGAGATGTGATCTCAGCAGGCGCTTGCAAGTCTCCTGCACTGCCTGCCAGATCGCGGATCTAACACAGTACTTTGCAAAGTGTCAGATAAGCGATCTGACACTCTACAGTGGCATGGATGCGCTGAACATAATCTGATCTACATAAAACAGCAACCAGCACTTGGTCACAGCAATAGTAATTACCTATAAAGGACATGCTGAACTGAATTCTTATTCCCCACACAGCATCAAGTACTCTACCACAGCGACGGCAGTCACCATTTATGGACGCGCTACATTTGATTTAACCACATTTAATCATGCTCCCTTAAATAGCATTCAGGTGTTTTCCTCAAATCATCCTTCAAGCTTATTTGAAGCACACTGTCTTAGGCTGTGTGCACGCGTAAGAAAAGAGGTGCAGAATTTTCTGCACAAAATCCGCATTTCCTGGCAGAATCCGCAGCCGTGGATGTTAGGGCCAGCGGAACGCACCAAATAATTAAATAGATATAATAAGGTGCGTTCGCAGCTTGGGGTCCACTGTGCAGAGATGGAACCTGCTGCTAAGTAATGACGGACTATATGGCGGTACAATGAGGATACACACATGGGTTAACTTCACCCTGTATGAAGAAAGCGATCCCTGTTAAGTCACAGGGTCGCGGTACCGCACAGAGAGCGCAAGCAAGGAACCACAGAACTCTATCTCATGACACAGGATTAGAGTTAGTGTAGACCTCTTGCAATCAACACCACAATTGGGGTATCAGAGGTAACTAATATGCACAGAAGTGCATGCTGTGCCACACTAGGGGATGCCACTAACCACCCAGACTTGGGTAAGGTAAGCGCTCTAATAGCGCATGGCGCTGCACTGGCGGTCACAGCAGTTAGACGCTGTTTCGTGTGTTAAAGCTGTGAGTTTAGCCGGGCGCTATATTGCAGCAATACACCTTATGCGAACAGTCATACACAAGGGATGGGTTTTTTAAGGAACGACTTGCACTCATCAACACACACACGATAACAATTGTATACTAGCGCATGGCCGTGCGGCCATGCAAACCTTTTATAGCTGCAGCAAGTACAAGACCTTCCGAGAAGGACCAATGGGAGTCTGCCACAGAAGAAGAACGCCTTTAGGACCTTCCTAGAGGACCAATGGGATTAGCTGCAGTATCTAAGCATGTGACCCCCGACCTCAAATGGGAGGTCATCCCCTGGGCATGCTCAGAAAGGGAAAATCTGGACTTAGTCCCAGAAAGACCTGCTCGCTGCTGAACATTGCTGGCTACAAGAACAGAGCCTGGAAGGGCAGTAATAACCAGTCGTCCAGTATTAGCCTGAGCTAGACGCTGGGACCGACGTCTCCGCTGAGCAGACTCCACTGCGGCTGGAGAAGAATGGGAGACCGCAGCGGAGATGGTTCGAGATTCCCCCTGTGCAGAGGCGGGAACTCGACACCTAACATTACCCCCCTCCTAGACCCCCCCCTTGGACATCGCTACGCTCAAAGGCCGCAATGAGCTGTGGAGCTCGAATGTGTTCAGCAGGCTCCCAGGATCTGTCCTCTGGGCCATAACCCTTCCAATCCACCAAATAGAATTTTTTGACACGTACCACCTTGCACCCCAAAATAGTGTTCACCTCGTAATCGTCCGTAGACGAACCCGATGTCCCGGCAGATGACTCGGAAAACCGGGATATGTATACGGGCTTCAAGAGGGACACATGAAAGGTGTCAGTGATACCCAGGCATGGAGGAAGGGCCAGACAGTAGACCACAGGATTAACCTGTTCGAGGACCTTGAAGGGACCCAAGTAGTGAGGTGCAAACTTAGTGGATTCAACGCGCAGCCTTATGTTACGGGCGGAGAGCCACACCAAGTCGCCCAGAGCAAAAGTCGGAGCGGGGCGCCGATGTGCATCGGCGGAGGTCCTCATTCTCTCTTTGGAGGCCTGAATGGCATCCTGAGTGCGGTCCCAAATGTCCCGTGCCTCCACAGCCCCGTCTACCACCCTGGAGTCAGTGGAAGACACAGGCATGGGCACAGGGACACGCGGATGCTGGCCATAATTTAGGAGGAATGGAGTCTGACCGGTGGAGTCGGCTACGGCGTTGTTAAGCCCAAACTCTGCCCACGGTAGCAAGGATGCCCAGTCATCTTGCCTGGCAGAAACAAAATGTTGTAAATATGTGACCAGGGTCTGGTTGGCCCTCTCAACCAACCCATTCGTCTCGGGATGATATGCCGAAGAGAGATTCAACTCAATACTGAGTAGACGACAAAGCTCTCTCCAGAATCGAGACGCAAACTGGGGACCCGGTCACTGACAATTTTGACCGGCATACCGTGTAGGCGAAAGATATGCCTGATGAACAACGCTGCCAGAACCCGTGCAGAAGGTAGCCGTGGAAGAGGCACCAAATGAACCATTTGGGAAAAATGGTCGGTGACCACCCAGATAATGGTGCAGCTACGAGACTTGGGTAAGCCCACCACAAAGTCCATCACGACCATCTCCCAGGGCCTGTCCGCCACCGGCAGGGGGTAAAGCAACCCAGCTGGCTGTTGCCGAGGAGACTTGTTCTTGGAGCAAGAGACACACGCCCGAACATAGTTTGTGACATCACGAGCCATATGCGGCCACCAGTATGTCCTCGCCAGTAACTCAGATGTCCTTTTGGACCCAAAATGTCCACCCATCCTGGACGAATGAGCCCAAGAGAGAACCTCCGGACGCAAACTGGATGGTACAAAAGTCTTGCCCTGAGGCACAGACTCTAGCAAAACTGGAGCCACAGTTCTCAGGCTCTCGGTGGGGACAATAAGCCGAGGCTCCTCTTCCTCTTCCACAGATGTTACAACGGAGCAAGAGAGAGCGTCGGCACGAATGTTCTTCTCCCCGGAAAGAAAATGAAGGTTGAAATGAAGCCGGGAGAAGAACAAGGACCATCTGGCCTTGTGAGAATTTAACCACTGGGCTGTCTGCAGGTTCACCAAATTCTTGTGATCTGTGAAGACTTGGAAGGGAAAACGAGCTCCCTCCAAGAGATGTCTCCACTCCGAGAAGGCCAACTTCATGGCTAGCAACTCCCTGTCCCCGATGGAATAATTCCTCTCTGCTGGTGAGAAGGTCTTAGAAAAGAAGGAGCAAGGATTCTTCCGACCTTGAGCATCCTTTTGGAAAAGGACTGCTCCAGCACCAACAGATGAGGCATCCACCTCCATTATAAATAGCTTATCTACATCGGGGCGATGTAGGATAGGAGCGCTAGCGAAGTGAGACTTAATGGAGAGAAAGGCCTTGGAGACTTCCTCAGACCACAATTTGGGATTTGCTCCCTTCTTGGTGAGGGCAACCAAGGGAGCTACCAAAGTTGAGAAGTGTGGAATGAACTGGCGATAGTAATTAATGAACCCCATAAAGTGCTGCACCGCTTTAAGAGAATGGGGTTCCTGCCAGTCCATCACAGCCTGTAGTTTGGCAGGATCCATAGCCAATCCCTGTGCGGAGATGATATAGCCTAGGAAAGGTAGGGACTCCTGCTCGAACACACACTTCTCCAACTTGGCATAGAGGGAGTTTGCCCGTAGGAGGTCGAAGACTTTGCAAACATCTCTCCGGTGGGAGTCAATATCTGGAGAGTAGATGAGAATATCATCCAGATAAACTACGACCGAGGTGGAGAGCATATCCCGGAAGATGTCATTCACAAAGTCTTGGAAAACGGCTGCGGCATTACAGAGCCCAAAGGGCATCACCAGATATTCATAGTGCCCATCCCTGCATTACAAAGTGTAGTGAAACACTTGGGGGTTCAAAGTTCTCACAACACATGTTGCGAGCCTTGGAGAGTCTAGTTTCCAATATGGGGTCACTTGTGGGGGGTTTCTACTGTTTAGGTACATCAGAGGCTCTGCAAATGCAACGTGACACCCGCAGACCATTTCATTGGTGTCTGCATTCCAAACGGCGCTCCTTCCCTTCCGAGCTCTGTCATGTGCCCAAACAGTGGTTCCCCCCACATAAGGGGTATCTGCATATTGAGGACAAATTGGACAACAACTTTTGAGGTCCAATTTCTCCTGTTAGCCTTGGGAAAATGCAAAACTGGGGGCTAAAATATAATTTTTGTGGTAAAAAAAGATTTTTTATTTTCACGGCTCTGCGTTATAAACTGTAGTGAAACACTTGGTGGCTCAAAGTTCTGACAACACATCTAGATAAGTTCCTTGGTGGGTCTAGTTTCCAATATGGGGTCACTTGTGGGGGTTTCTACTGTTTAGGTACGTCAGGGGCTCTGCAAATGCAATGTGATGCCCGCAGACCATTCCATCTAAGTCTGCATTCCAAACGGTGCTCCTTCCCTTCCTAACTCTGCCATGCGCCCAAACTTTGGTTCCCCCCACATATAGGGTATCAGCGTACTCAGGACAAATTGGAAAACAACTCTTGGGGTCCAATTTCTCCTGGTACCCTTGGGAAAATAAAAAACTGGAGGCTAAAAAATCATTTTTGTGGAAAAAATAAAGATTTTTTAATTTCATGGCTCTGCGTTATAAACTGAAGTGAAACACTTGGGGGTTCAAAGTTCTCACAACACATCTAGATAAGTTCCTTAGGGTGTACTTTCCAAAATAGTGTCACTTGTGGGGTGTTTCCACTGTTTAGGCACATCAGGGGCTCTCCAAACGCGACATGGCATCCTATCTCAATTCCAGTCAATTTTGCATTGAAAAGTCAAACGGCACTCCTTCCCTTCCGAGCTCTGCCATGCATCCAAACAGTAGTTACCCCCCACATTTGGGGTTTCTGCCTACTCAGGACAAATTGTACAACAACTTTTTGGTCCGATTTCTCCTGTTACCCTTGGCAAAATAAAACAAATTGGATCTGAAGTAAATTTTTTGTGAAAAAGTTAAATGTTCATTTTTTTAAACATTTCAAAAACTCCTGTGATACACCTGAAGGGTTAATAAACTTCTTGAATGTGGTTTTGAGCACCTTGAGGGGTGTAGTTTTTAGAATGGTGTCACACTTGGGTATTTTCTATCATAGACCCCTCAGAGTGACTTCAAATGTGATGTGGTCCCTAAAAACATGGTGTTGTAAAAATCAGAAATTGCTGGTCAACTTTTATCCCTCAAAGCTCCCTAACAAAAAAAATTTGGTTCCAAAATTGTGCTGATGTTAAGTAGACATGTGGAAAATGTTACTTACTAAGTATTTTGTGTGACATATCTATGTGATATAAGGGCATGAAAATTCAAAGTTGGAAAATTGTGAAATTTTCAAACTTTTCACCAAATTTCCATTTTTTTCACAAATAAACACAAGTAAGGTAAAGGAAATTTTACCACTATCATGAAGTACAATATGTCCTGAGAAAACATTGTCAGAATCACTGGAATCCCTTGAAGCGTTCCAGAGTTATAACCTCATAAAGGGACAATGGTCAGAATTGTAAAAATTGGCCCGGTCATTAACATGCAAACCACCCTTGGGGGTAAAGGGGTTAATATATGAGTACCAATGTGATCACAGAAATTTAGATACGAGGAGTGTTCAATAAAGATTTCCCCTGACTCACTTCTATTTATTTCAAAAACCTGACCTGCACATCCAAACATAGACTGAGTGTGAACAGGTGCTGAACCCAGAGTCACCAACTCGTATATAGTTAAGTAAAAAGGGCAGCACACTGCAGCGCCAAAACATGCAAACTTGAAAACACGAAATTTGAACTGCATCACTGCACTAGAAATATGAAAAATGAGAGCTTTTAGCGCATAAAAATGGCCATATTTATGTGTACCTCGTAGCCACTTTACGGCATCTCTCTTATACGAGGTCCTACGCTTGACCCACCTCACCGAGAATAAACGTCTCCATCTGAATGGGTACATGTGAAACTCACTTCTATTTATCACAGGACGCTGAGACTGCACATGTGTAATGATATAAGTCTCTATAGGTTATTGTAATAATTATATGGGTACTACGGAATCTGATAGCATGGGATAAAGCCAGTCTGTGAGCAAAGTTGCAACAAAAGATGTATTTACTCAAAAAACAGAAATGTAAACAAAACTAACAGATATTTCTGCAATTGTAACGAGGTCTCAGCTCTATATAGAAAGTCACAGCAAACAGAATAGCGAACAAAACATGGTACAGATATTCCTGCAATAGTAACGTGGTCCTCAGCTCTATATAGAAAATCACAGCAAACTGAGTAGCGCGACCGCTAATGTGAACCAGTCCAGCAAGGAAATTATGTGGAAGCAAACAAGACACTAAAACGAGGAAGTCCAATAAGGTTATAGTGCAAATGCACACAGTACATAAATGACGAGGTCCAGCAAAACTTGCTCACATGTGTGCACAGTACTTTTTAGTAGGAGTCCAATTGTTCACAGATGATGCGTCCTGTGAATGACGTCCTGGAAAAGAGAGGACGAGGGGAGAAAGAGGGAGAGCGCTATCTAAGTGTAGTAGATGAGTACATCTTTCTTGGAGAGAAAAGCACAGCTTGAATCTTGCTCACCTGGTGTGGTTGTGCAAAGAGGCACAACACTGGGAAAAGTTTGGTACACAAAGGAAATCCTTCCACTGGTGTACTGCACGTCGCAGCAGTTCCAGGGGCGAGAGGTAGCTGAATGGGGTGAAGCAGACCACCGAGTAGTAAGCTGTAGAAGCACGAAGTTAAGGTACCGTCACTTACCTTACTTACCTACCGCTGTCTGTCCTCGGCGCTCTGCTTCTCTGGTCTGGCTGTGAGCGCCGGGCAGCCGGAAAGCAGAGCGGTGACGTCACCGCTCTGTTTTCCGGCCGCTGTGCTCACAGCCAGAGCAGAGAAGCAGAGCGCCGAGGACAGACAGCGGTAGGTAAGTATGTAGCGGTTGTTTTTTTTACTTTAACGATGGTAACCAGGGTAAACATCGGGTTACTAAGCGCGGCCCTGCGCTTAGTAACCCGATGTTTACCCTGGTTACCAGCGAAGACATCGCTGAATCGGTGTCACACACGCCGATTCAGCGATGTCTGTGGGGAGTCCAGCGACGAAACAAAGTTCTGGACTTTTTTCCCCGACCAGCGACAGCACAGCAGGGGCCTGATCGCTGCTGCCTGTCACACTGGACGATATCGCTAGCGAGGACGCTGCAACGTCACGGATTGCTAGCGATATCGTCTAGTGTGACGGTACCTTTAGCCAGCAAGCAGGCAGATGCTCAGGAGCCAGCAGCACAAAATACTCAAGCACAGGTGAACACAAGACCCGGACTTAAATAGTCAGGACAGACAGGAAGTTCCATGACAGGGCGAGATCCAAGACTCCATCTTGGATCAGGGCGAACAGACACCAGGAAAGTCCGGAATCCTTACAGTTATGTGCCAATTTGCAACTCAGAACTGATAACGGTTTTGATTTTATAGATGCTGAAGTGATGTGAAGTTTGATAATGGACCCAGTGGAATACAGAGCAGTTGTCAAGTTCCTTTACTTGAAATCTGCCCACCAAAGGAGATGTTCAATGAGATGAAAGAGGTTTATGGTGCTGATTCCCCCTCATATGATGTAGTCAAGAACTGGCATCGTCAATTCAAATTCGGACTTCGGTGCAGAAAGCTCCAATTCCAGGGTGACCCCACTCTGGTATACATGAACACACCATCCAGCAAGTGGAGATCGCCATTTTGGAAAATCGCCACATAACCATTTGCCACCTAGCCCAAATCGTCAAGATTAGTGTTGGGTCTGTGGAAAAAATCATCCAAGACCATCTTCACATGCATAAGGTATCTGCTTGCTAGGTTCTCCAGGTGCTCACACCTTTCCAGAAGCAGGATTGAGTTGCATGCCCTCAGGTTCTATTGACGATATGACATGGAAACAAGGAGGACTTTATTCAATGGACTGATCACACAGGATGAAAGCTGGATCCATCGCAATGATCCAGTGACTAAAATCCAGTGGATTCAATAAAAGCATTATGACTCATCAGCTCCAAAGAAGGCATGTGCCCAGCCCCCTGTAAGCAAGGTCATACTCACAGTATTTTGGGACCAGCACGGAGTAGTGTTGATGGATTTCCTAGCAAAGGGTACCATGATCACTGGGACATACTATGCTTCACTGCTGCAGAAATTGCAGGAGGCCATCAAAACGAAAAGATGTGCCATGCTCACCAAAGATGTCCGCTTTTGCAAGAGAATGCACCAATTCACATTACCTGTGGCTTTGCAATACTACTGCATCCCCCTTATTCACCCAACCTCACACCATCGGACTTCCACCTCTTTCCAACAATGAAGATATTTTTGAAGGGCAAACATTTTCCAAATGATGAGACTCTGATTTCCGAAGTCATAACGTGGCTCTTGGAGCAACCTGTCGACTTCTACAAGCATGGTGTTTACAGTGGCTTAAAAAGATAGAAATGACTGTGGGAATGTGGTGAGGAGGACCAGGATTTTGAGAGATATCACCAGCAGTGAGAAGGAGCAGAGAAAGTGTTAGCAGGTGGGAGACAGAGGATTGTATGTTAAGGAACAGTTTTGAGGAGGAGGTGAAGAGGATGTCTATATAACACCACAATAGCTGTAGCTTTGGAATCTGCTGCCCCACTTACACATACCAAAGCTCGCAAAATCAACAGACAGCCCTGGCACACCAGCCTGACCAAAGAACTGAGGCGAGATTCCAGTGTTGCTGAGCGCAGATGGAAAAGATCCCACTCCAATGAGCACTTCATCGCATTCAAACAGTCCCTCACTATTTTCAAGACCACACTCGCCACAGCTAAACAAGCCTACTTCTCAACTAGTGTTGAGCATTCCGATACCGCAAGTATCGGGTATCGGCCGATATTTGCGGTAGCGGAATTCCGATACCGAGTTCCGATATTTACCGCATATCGGATACCGGAATCGGAAGTTCCCAGAATTCAAACTGCACGAATTCAGCCAATGAGGAATGATTGCAAGTGTGGGCACATCCTGTTCAGCATGGTGGGCATGTAACTACTGGCAAGGCTGTGATTGGCTGCTGAAATGATGTCATGATGCACTATAAAAAACGCTGCCGCCATTCTGCGCTCACTCTGCTGTAAATTCAGTTAGGGACAGGACGCTGTGTTCCAACTGAGGGCCAGTTAAGATAGCGATTTGCTTCATTGTGCTTTTCCCAGGCTAATTTAGCAACCGCTGTGTGTTCAGCTTGCCTTTGCCTTGCAGCGCTGTTTTCACAGCGTTCTGCAAGGTCTCTGTGTGTGTGAGTGCAGCCCACTCTGTAGTCTGTGTGCAGCCATAGCCGGTTGTATTCAGCTCAGGGTGGTTCACACTGCCTCATACTGTTCTATCCATTGTCCTTTTTTGCTAATAGTGCAGCCTGCTGCACATTTTTTCAAAAATTTCCTATTAGTGGCTTTCCACCCGTATCCAGCAAAATTGTGGAAAAACACTACATAGGATAACATAGAGGAGGGTTTTTGGGCCTTGCAGCGCCGTTTACGGCTGTCTGCACGGTCTCGGTGTGAGTGCAGCTTGCCCTGTAGTCTGTGTGCAGCCACAGCTGGTTGTATTCAGCTCAGGGTGCGTCACTGCCTCATACCGTAAAAAACATTGTCCTTTTTTGCTAATAGTGCAGCCTGCTGCACATTTTTTCAAAAATTTCCTACTAGTGGCTTTCCACCCGTATCCAGCAAAATTGTGGAAAAACACTACATAGGATAACATAGAGGAGGTTTTTTGGGCCTTGCAGCGCTGTTTACGGCTGTCTGCATGGTCTCCGTGTGAGTGCAGCTCGCCCTGTAGTCTGTGTGCAGCCACAGCCGGTTGTATTCAGCTCAGGGTGCGGCACTGCCTCATACCGTAAAATACATTGTCCTTTTTTGCTAATAGTGCAGCCTGCTGCACATTTTTTCAAAAATTTCCTATTAGTGGCTTTCCACCTGTATCCAGCTAAATTGTGGAAAAACACTACATAGGATTACATAGAGGAGGTTTTTTGGGCCTTGCAGCGCCGTTTGCAGCTGTCTGCACGGTCTCCGTGTGAGTGCAGCTCGCCCTGTAGTCTGTGTGCAGCCACAGCCGGTTGTATTCAGCTCAGGGTGCGTTACTGACTCATACCGTAAAATACATTGTCCTTTTTTGCTAATAGTGCAGCCTGGTGCACATTTTTTCAAAAATTTCCTATTAGTGGCTTTCCACCCGTATCCAGCTAAATTGTGGAAAAACACTACATAGGATAACATAGAGGAGGTTTTTTGGGCCTTGCAGCGCCGTTTACGGCTGTCTGCACGGTCTCCGTGTGAGTGCAACTTGCTCTGTAGTCAGATCTGCCCCCCCCCAAAAAAAAATAAATAAAGTTCACCAAACACACCACTTTACTGTTGGGTAGGCCACATTAGCTCATAATAAAGTCTAGTCCACACTTTAGAAAATTAGTGTTTCTTATACCTGTTAGGAGGAGCTGTTCAGGAATAAGCACACTAAGGCCTTAGTACTTTTCTGCTTATCTTTGTCTGTCAACCAAGATGAAGAGGGCAGGGAGTAAGGCACGTGGGCGTGGGCGCGGAGCAGGGAGAGGACGTGGTGATTCTGTGCCTGCTGCGGACACCGGTGACTCATCATCACCCAGTTTCAGCAGGGAACAGTCCTTCATGCGCAGCTTTGTAGGAGAGCGCCGTACACCGCTGCTGCGTGAAGATCAAATTGAAGCCGTTGTCGGATGGATGGCAGCTAATGCATCAACTTCAATTAGTGCCACATCCTCTCAGGCACAGAGCACTGGAGAGCAGCCATCTGTCTTTTCACCACCTGCCAAATTTCCCAGGCAGTCAGAGAGCCCAGGACAGAAGCCGTCTCTACTTCTGTTCTCTGAATCTCTTGGCTTGGAAACGGGGCCAGCTAAGCAGCATTGGAGAAATGGAAGAAGAGGCAGTGTGCAGTGATGCCCAACAGCTTTGTATCTCTGACTCTGAAAAGGCGGGTGGGCCAGTGCCTCCGGTCACCACACCGCAGTACGCATCTGATGATGAGACTCAGGTGCCGCTTTCTGATGCGTACTGTGCTGCCGAGACTACCCAGGAGGAGCAGTTGGTGGCAGAGGGTAGTGTAGATGATGAGGTCCTTGACCCATTGTGGCGTGAGGTATAGGAAGGTGGTGGGAGCAGCTCTGAGGAAGAAATTCCCCGAACGGGCCAAAGAGGGAGAGGGAGGGGGAAGACTGCGGAGCCTGTAGCCTTCACTTCGGCACCCGTTAGGAGCAGGTCTCTTCCAAAAGCCAAAAAGGGCGCTCCCAAGACTTGCAGTGCCTGGTCCTTTTTTGACACAGTTGCAGATGACATTTGCTTTGTCAAATGCAAGCTGTGTAATCAGAAAGTCAAAAGAGGGAAAAGTGTCAGCAACCTCAATACCACAAATATGTGGAAACATGTGCGGAACAGGCACGCGGTGGAGTTACAAAAACACACTGAAGACCTAGGCCAACCAACAGCGGCAGCTACCACCTCTTCAGCTCGTGTTGCCTCTTCCTCCAGCTCACACACAGCTGGTTTGGCTTCCTCCCAGGATCGCCATGGAAGAACCTCTGGCACTGTTGTCCTGAGACCCACTGTAATTCCACCCACAGCACCACGTTCCCAGTCATCCTCACACTCCCAGCCCAGTCTACAGCCATCGGTAGTACAGGCAAGGGAGAAAAGGTGGCCATTCTCGGCAAACCACCCCCGAGCACAGGCTCTGAAGGCAGGCATTGCCAAACTTCTGTCACTGGAAATGCTCTCATTCAGGCTGGTGGAGACGGACAGCTTCCGTGACTTGATGGCATTGGCAGTCCCACAGTACAATGTGCCCAGCCGCTTTTATTTCAGCAGGCAAGCCGTCCCTGCCCTGCACAAGCATGTGGAGGGACACATAAAACATGCGCTACTGAACGCCGTCAGTAGCAAGGTCCACCTCACCACCGATGCGTGGACCAGTCAACATGGACAGGGGCGATACCTTTCCCTCACTGCCCGTTGGGTTAATTGTTATGATCAGGTGAACTTGGAGCAGCATGAAAACTTTCATTGGAGTAGGTGGTAACTATACTGACCGCAAACCCTGATCTTATCACCGCAATTAGAAGTAGCCGTGGGGTTTGCCTAACAAAACCTAGACACCTCGACACAGCCGGAGGACTAAATACCCCTAAAGATAGAAATAGGAATACTATCTTGTCTCAGAGCAGAACCCCAAAGGATAGGCAGCCCCCCACAAATAATGACTGTGAGTAGTAGAGGAAAAGACACACGCAGTCAGAAAACAGGATTTAGCAAAAGAGGCCACTTCTAGCTAAATAGGAAAGGATAGGACAGGATACTAAGCGGTCAGTATTAAAATCCTTCCAAAAATATCCACAGCAGAAAATACAAAAAACTCCACCACCTAACTAAAGGTGTGGAGCATATATCTGCAACTCCAGAGAATCCAACCAGACTGAGAAAACACTGACACAGTCTAAGCTGGACAAATAGAAAACAAATGACAAGCACTGAATATAAGCACACAGCATGTGTGCCACTGAAAAAGAAACAGACACTTATCTTTGCTGAATTGGCAGCTAAGCAGGAGAGGCCAGGCAGAGATCCAACACTTCCCAAGAAACATTGACAACTGGCAAGGACTAATGAGTCCTGCAAACCTAAATACCCCAGTCAGAATTGCAATCAGCAGATACACCTGTCCAAGACTGCAGCCCAGGGACAACTGCATTACCATCTACAACCACTGGAGGGAGCCCAAAAGCAGAATTCACCACAGTACCCCCCCTTGAGGAGGGGTCACCGAACCCTCACCAGAACCCCCAGGCCGATCAGGATGAGCCAGATGAAAGGTACGAACCAAATCAGCAGCATGGACATCAGAAGCAAAAACCCAAGAATTATCCTCCTGGCCATAACCCTTCCATTTGACAAGGTACTGAAGCTTCCGCCTCGAAAAACGGGAATCCCAAATCTTCTCAACAACATATTCCAACTCCCCATCAACCAACACAGGGGCTGGAGGATCAACAGAGGGAACAACGGGCTCCACATATTTCCGCAATAAAGATCTATGGAAGACATTATGGATAGCAAAAGAGGCCGGAAGCGCCAGTCGAAAAGACACCAGATTAATAATCTCAGAAATCCTATAAGGACCAATAAACCGAGGCTTAAACTTAGGAGAAGAAACCTTCATAGGAACATGACGGGAAGACAGCCAGACCAGATCCCCAACCCGAAGTCGGGAACCAACACACCGACGACGGTTAGCAAAACGTTGAGCCTCCTCCTGAGACAACACCAAATTGTCCACCACATGAGCCCAAATCTGCTGCAACCTGTCAACCACAGAATCCACACCAGGACAGTCAGAAGGCTCAACCTGCCCAGAAGAAAAACGAGGATGAAAACCAAAATTACAAAAGAAAGGCGAAACCAAAGTAGCCGAACTAGCCCGATTATTAAGGGCAAACTTGGCCAATGGCAAAAAAGCCACCCAATCATCCTGATCAGCAGACTCAAAGCATCTCAAACAAGTCTCCAAAGTCTGATTAGTTCGCTCGGTCTGGCCATTTGTCTGAGGATGAAATGCAGAAGAAAAAGACAAATCAATGCCCAGCTTAGCACAAAAGGCCCGCCAAAACCTAGAAACAAACTGGGAACCTCTGTCAGACACAATATTCTCCAAAATACCATGCAAACGGACCACATGCTGAAAAAACAACGGAACCAAATCCGAAGAGGAAGGTAATTTAGGCAAAGGCACCAAATGAACCATCTTAGAGAATCGGTCACAAACAACCCAGATAACCGACATCCTCTGTGAAACAGGAAGATCGGAAATAAAATCCATAGAAATATGCGTCCAGGGCCTCTCAGGGACCGGCAATGGCAAAAGCAACCCACTAGCACGGGAGCAACAAGGCTTGGCCCGCGCACAAGTCCCACAGGACTGCACAAAAGAACGCACATCACGCGACAAAGAAGGCCACCAAAAGGACCTACCAACCAAGTCTCTGGTACCAAAAATGCCAGGATGACCAGCCAACACGGAACAGTGAACCTCAGAAATCACTCTACTAGTCCATCTGTCAGGAACAAACAGTTTCCCCACAGGACAGCGGTCAGGTTTGTCAGCCTGAAATTCCTGAAGAACCTGTCGTAAATCAGGGGAAATGGCAGAAAAGACCACCCCTTCTTTCAGAATACCGACCGGTTCCAAGACCTCAGGAGAATCAGGCAAAAAACTCCTAGAGAGGGCATCAGCCTTAATATTCTTAGAACCCGGAAGGTACGAGACCACGAAATCAAAACGGGAAAAAAACAAGGACCATCGAGCCTGTCTAGGATTCAGCCGTTTGGCAGACTCGAGGTAAATCAAATTCTTATGATCGGTCAAGACCACAATACGGTGCTTAGCTCCCTCAAGCCAATGTCACCACTCCTCAAACGCCCACTTCATAGCCAACAACTCCCGATTGCCGACATCATAATTGCGTTCAGCAGGCGAAAACTTACGGGAAAAGAAGGCACACGGTTTCATTAAGGAACCAACAGGATCCCTCTGAGACAAAACGGCCCCTGCCCCAATCTCAGAAGCGTCAACCTCAACCTGAAACGGAAGAGAACCATCCGGTTGGCGCAACACCGGAGCAGAAGTAAATCGACGTTTAAGTTCCTGAAAGGCAGAAACAGCCGCAGAGGACCAATTCGCCACATCAGCGCCTTTCTTCGTCAAATCGGTCAAGGGTTTAACCACGCTGGAAAAATTAGCAATGAAACGGCGATAAAAATTAGCAAAACCCAAAAATTTCTGAAGGCTCTTCACGGATGTGGGCTGAATCCAATCATGAATGGCCTGAATCTTAACCGGATCCATCTCTATAGACGAGGGAGAAAAAATAAAGCCCAAAAAAGAAACCTTCTGCACCCCAAAAAGACACTTAGACCCTTTCACAAACAAGGCATTGTCACGAAGGATCTGAAATACCATCCTGACCTGTTGCACATGAGACTCCCAATCATCGGAAAAAATCAAAATATCGTCCAAATATACAATCAAGAATTTATCAAGATAAGTCCGGAAGATATCATGCATGAAGGACTGAAAAACAAATGGAGCATTAGAGAGTCCGAATGGCATCACAAGGTATTCAAAATGGCCTTCGGGCATGTTAAACGCAGTTTTCCATTCATCACCCTGCTTAATACGAACAAGATTATATGCCCCCCGAAGGTCAATCTTCGTAAACCAACTAGCTCCCTTAATCCTAGCAAACAAATCGGAAAGCAAAGGTAAAGGGTATTGAAACTTGACCGTGATTTTATTCAAGAGGTGATAATCAATACAGGGTCTTAAGGAACCATCTTTTTTGGCAACAAAAAAGAACCCCGCTCCCAACGGTGAAGAAGATGGTCGAATATGCCCTTTCTCCAAAGACTACTTAATTTAGCTCCGCATGGCGGTATGTTCAGGTACAGACAGGTTGAAAAGTCGACCCTTAGGAAACTTACAACCTGGAATCAAGTCAATAGCACAATCGCAGTCCCTGTGCGGTGGAAGGAAACTGGACTTGGGCTCATCGAATACCTCCTGAAAATCAGACAAAAACTCCGGAATTTCAGAAGAGGAAGAAGAGGCGATTGACATCAAAGGAACATCATTATGAACCCCCTGACAACCCCAACTAGTCCCAGACATGGACTTTTAATCCAAAACAGGATTATGTACCTGCAACCACGGAAAACCCAGCACGATAGCATCACGCAAATTATGCAACACCAGAAATCGACAATCTTCCTGATGGGCTGGCGCCAAGCGCATGGTCACCTGTGTCCAAAACTGGGGCTTATTTTTAGCCAAGGGTGTAGCATCAATGCCCCTTAAAGGAATAGGGTTCTGCAAAGGCGGCAAGAGAAAACGACAAAGCCTAGCAAACTCAAATTCCATTAAGTTCAAGGCGGCGCCTGAATACACAAACGCCATGAAAGAAAATGATGACAATGAGCAGATCAAGGACACAGATAACAGAAATTTAGGTTGTACAGTACTGATGGTAAATGAACTGGCGATCCTCTTTGTCCGCTTAGGGCAGACAGAAATGACATGAGAAGCGTCGCCACAATAATAACACAATCTATTCTGACGTCTGAAACCTTGTCGTTCCGTTCTAGACAGAATCCTATCACACTGCATAGGCTCAGGAATTTGCTCTGAGGATAACGCCACAGCGCGCACAGTTCTGCGCTCCCGCAAGCGCCGGTCAATCTGAATGGCCAGAGACATAGAATCACTGACCGGAGGGCGTGGGAAACCCCACCATAACATCTTTAACGGATTCAGAAAGACCCTTTCTGAAAATTGCCGCCAAAGCATCATTATTCCATTTAGTCAACACAGACCATTTTCTGAATTTCTGACAATACAATTCAGCCGCCTCTTGACCCTGAGACAGGGCCAACAAGGTCTTCTCAGCTTGATCCACAGAATTAGGTTCATCGTATAATAATCCTAACGCCTGAAAATAGGAGTCAATAGAAAAAACTCCGGCACACAATGGAAGTCAATGCAATTTTCTTGTGAATTTATTAGAAAAATAACAGCATTTCAAATAATGTTAGATCCGTTGAAGAAAATTATATGTAACACGGCATACGGAGGAAAAAGAATTCTATGCATCAATTCACAGGTAACAATTTCATTTCAACGTTTCGGCCTGTAAGCCTTTCTCAAGAAAACTTGTACATGAATCCGTGGCAGAGGTCCGACCGTGCGAGGTCCGTGGACCTCTGCCACGGATTCATGTACAGGTTTTCTTGAGAAAGGCTTACAGGCCGAAACATTGAAATGAAATTTTTACCTGTGAATTGATGCATAGAATTCTTTTTCCTCCGTATGCGGTGTTACATATAATTTTCTTCAACGGATCTAACATTATTTGAAATGCTGTTATTTTTCTAATAAATTCACAAGAAAATTGCATTGACTTCCATTGTGTGCAGGAGTTTTTTCTATTGATTCTACTATTTTTCTCCTGAGCACCTTATTTAAGGACAGTGAGCACCTCATTTTCTATAGACTGAAAATAGGAGTCTACATTAAGCAAAGCCGGATTCCCAGATTCCAGGGAAAATGCCCAATCCTGTGGATCGCCACGCAGCAGGGAGATGACGATTTTAACCTGCTGAATGGAATCACCGGAGGATCGAGGTCTCAAAGCAAAAAACAGTTTACAGTTGTTTTTAAAACTCAAAAATTTGGACCTGTCACCAAAAAACAAATCAGGAGTAGGAATCTTTGGTTCTAAAACAGGAGTCTGAACAATATAATCAGAAATATCCTGTACCCTAGCAGCAAGCTGGTCTACACGAGAAGCTAATTCCTGAACATTCATGCTAGCACAAGGCTCTTCAGCCACCCAGAAATAAAGAGGGAGGAGAAGACAAAGCAGACTGAGGAAAAAAAATGGCTCAAGACCTTTCTTCCCTTCTTCTGAGATGCATTTAACTCATTATTGGCCAGTTGTACTGTTATGATCAGGTGACCTTGGAGCAGCATGAAAACTTTCACTGGAGTAGGTGGTAACTATACTGACCGCAAACCCTGATCTTATCACCGCAACTAGAAGTTGCCGTGGGGTGTGCCTAACAAAACCTAGACACCTCGACACAGCCGGAGGACTAAATACCCCTAAAGATAGAAATAGGAATACTATCTTGCCTCAGAGCAGAACTCCAAAGGATAGGCAGCCCCCCACAAATAATGACTGTGAGTAGTAGAGGAAAAGACACACGCAGTCAGAAAACAGGATTTAGCAAAAGAGGCCACTTCTAGCTAAATAGGAAAGGAAAGGACAGGATACTAAGCGGTCAGTATTAAAATCCTTCCAAAAATATCCACAGCAGAAAATACAAAAAACTCCACCACCTAACTAAAGGTGTGGAGCGTATATCTGCAACTCCAGAGAATCCAACCAGACTGAGAAAACACTGACACAGTCTAAGCTGGACAAATAGAAAACAAATGAATAGCACTGAATATAAGCACACAGCTTATAAAAAGCACACAGCTGAAAAAGAAACAGACACTTATCTTTGCTGAATTGGCAGCTAAGCAGGAGAGGCCAGGCAGAGATCCAACACTTCCCAAGAAACATTGACAACTGGAAAGGACTAATGAATCCTGCAAACCTAAATACCCCAGTCAGAATTGCAATCAGCAGATACACCTGTCCAAGACTGCAGCCCAGGGACAACTGCATTACCATCTACAACCACCGGAGGGAGCCCAAAAGCAGAATTCACAACAGTTAATGTTGTTGAGCCAGGTACAGATCGTGCGAGTGGCGAAGGACGTGTCCTGCCCACTCCAAGGATTGCAGGAATCCAGTCTGTACGCATTGACTCCTCCTCATACACAAGTTCCTCAGAATCATCGCTGCAGGAGCCGTCACAGTCCACCTCCACATGGACCCGTGAACCTTTACCTGTTACGACCGACATGAGCACAGCCGTGGCCAAACGTCAACAGGTCGTACTGAAATTAGTTTCTTTGGGGAATCGAAGCCACACAGCGCAGGAGCTCTGGAATGCCTTCAAGCAGGAGAGCGATGTGTGGTTTGTGCCAGCAAATCTCCAGCCAGGCATGGTAGTGTGTGACAATGGCCGAAATCTGGTGGCAGCTTTGGCCCTTGGCAACCTCACTCACATGCCATGTCTGGCACATGTGCTCAATTTGGTTGTGCAGAGTTTTCTGAGGGACTATCCGGATCTTGATGCACTGCTGCACAAGGTCCGCCTAGAGTGTGCTCACTTGTGGCGTTCCAGCATGACAAGATCGCGCATTTCAGCTCTGCAGTGCCGATTCCGCCTTCCGGAACATCGCATCATATGTGACCTACCTACCAGGGTATTCCACGTTACATATGTTGGAGCGGTTGTGTGAGCAGCAGCAAGCAGTAATGGAGTACCAGCTGCATCAGGTGCAAAGAAGTCGCAATACGCGCCGTTCAGACTTCACAACCACAGAGTGGGCCACTATGAAGGACGTCTGCAAGGTTTTGTGTCCCTTCGATTATTCCACGCAGATGGCGAGTGCAGATAATGCACTAGTCAGCATGACTATCCCCCTTATCTGCCTGCTTCAACAAACACTGCAAGCGCTAAGGGATGATGTTGTGGAAGATGTGGAGGATGAGGAGTCACCACTTCCATCAGCTTCTGGACAGTCAGCGCCACGTGGTTCCTCACAAAGTCGTAGGCAGGGGACACTTTGTGAGGAGGATGAGGAGGAGTCAATGGAGGAAGAAGACCTCCGTCCAGAGGAGGGAGTTACACAATTGTCCAGTAGTCAGTGTGTACAGCGAGGGTGGGGTGATGAAGAGCAGGCAGAGATCACGCCTCAAGCAGGAGACTGCGTTTCTTGGCCAGTTGGCAGTCTGCAGCACATGGTTGATTTCATGCTGCAGTGCCTGAGAAACGACCGCCGCATCGACCACATTCTCAACATGGCTGATCATTGGGTGTACACCCTCCTCGATCCTCGCTACCGGGACAACGTACAAAACCTCATCACACCGTTGACCCGGGAGCGTAAAATGCGGGCGTACCAAGACACACTGGTGAATTCCATCATCTTTTCCAGTCCAACTGAGAGCAGTGCTGCTAGTGCTTTACAAAGCAGCTCAGTGGGTCGAGGCAGTGGAGGCTCTGCACAAAGAGGGAGCAGAAGCAGTGCCTCTGCCCAAGGCAAGACCAGTATGGCCCAACTGTGGCACAGTTTTGTGTGCCCGCCCCAAATGTCTACACGATCACCAGCGGCTCCAGTCAGCAGGAGGCAACGGTTCCATCAGATGGTGACAGACTACATGTCTTGCCCTCTTACTGTACTCCCAGACAGCTCTTCCCCTTTCAAGTTTTGGGTCTCTAAGCTGGATACATGGCCAGAGATAAGCCAGTATGCATTGGAGGTGCTGGTTTGCCCTGCGGCTAGTGTCTTATCGGAACGCGTCTTTAGTGCCGCAGGTGGTGTACTAACAGACCATCGCATGCGACTATCCTCCGATAACGTTGACCGGCTTACTTTTCTGAAAATGAACCAGGCCTGGATCTCGCAGGAATTTGCCACTCCTCTTCCTGATTAAATAATTGGGTGTCATCCAGGTCTCCTGATGTGTTCATCTTTCTACCACCTGAACTGTAATTCCTGGGCTCCAACACCGCCAGTTGAGGCTCAGAAGTGCAGGCTGCACAGTCAAAACATACAACCCAGTGTTATTGGGTTTCAGTAACGTCAGTTGATCCCCAGCTATGTAGCCGGCAATGTGTCCTGCGACCGCCACGCTGACACAACAACTGAAATGTAAGGGAACCTGTCCCCCCCCAGGCGTTTGTTACTGAAAGAGCCACCTTGTGCAGCAGTAATGCTGCACAAGGAAAAGGTAGCTCTTTTAGTTTAGCTCCTTGCACACGCAGAACTTAACACTTATAAAATGTGTCCACTGATACCGTTAAACCGTCCCAGAGGTGGGACTTTCCTTCGTAATGTGACGCAGCACAGCCATCATTCCTACCCCCTTGGTGCCGTTGTTTTAAGCTGTCCCGGAGCCTGCGCTGTTCTGTTATCCCTTGGCCATGCACACTTAGCGCTGCCCGTCTTCTGACATACAGTAATTTGGTGTCAGGCTGGCTGCGCCTGTGCCGCCGCGCTGCCCGAAATCCCGCCTCGCAGTGTCTTCTGATTTAATCACACTGCGGGCCTGGGATCCATGGGCATGCGCAGTGCATATCTTTACCTCAGGCTCTCACTCATCTCCCTCCGCCTTCTTCAGACTGTGCGCCGTCAGCTGATCCCTAATAGCATGCCATGGCCGTGACACCGCACAGTCTGAAGAAGCCAGAAGGAGGGGAGTGAGAGGCGAGGATATGCACTGCGCATGCCCATGGATCCCAGGCCCGCAGTGCGATTACATTAGATGACACTGCGAGGTGGGATCTCGGGCAGCGTGGCCGCACAGGCGCTGCCAGCCTGACACCTAAATGATGTCAGAAGATGGGCAGCGCTAAGTGTGCATGGCCAAGGGATAACATAACAGCGCAGGCTCCGGGACAGCTTCAAACAACGCTGAGGAGGCGGCTCATGGCACCAAGGGGGTAGGAATGACGGCTGTGCTGCATCCCATTACGAAGGAAATTCCCACCTCCGGGACGGTTTCTCAGTATCAGGGGACACATTTTATAAGTGTTTAGTTCTGTGTTCACAAGGAGCATAATTAAAAGAGCCACCTTTTCCTTTTGCATCCTTAGTGCTGCACAAGATGGCTCTTTCAGCTACAAACGCCTTGGGGGGTGTTAAAGGTTCCCTTTCAACTTGCTCCAATCAGGCTTCAGCCTACACTCTGTTCCTCTGCTCCTCCTGCTGTCCCTGGGCTCTAACACCGCCAGTTGGTGCCTGGAAGAGCTGTCCGCACAGTCAACAGTCACTCCTCTGTTATTGGGGTTCAGTAACGTCAGCTGTTCCCCAGCTGTGTGTGCGGCAATACCTCCAATCTGATACTCCTGCTGTCCCTGGGCTCTAACACCACCAGTTGGTGCCTGGAAGTGCTGGCTGCACAGTTAACACTTGCTGCCGTGTTATTGGGTTTCAGTAACGTCAGCTGATTCCCAGCTGTGTATCTGGCAATACCTCCAATCTGCTCCTCCTGCTGTCCCTGGGCTCTAACACTGCCAGTTGGTGCCTGGAAGTGCTGGCTGCACAGTTAACACTTGCTGCCGTGTTATTGGGGTTCAGTAACGTCAGCTGCTCCCCTGCTGTGTATCCGGCAACGTGTCATGCGACCACCACGCTGGCACACTAACAGACATTTACATGCCTACAGTGCAGGCTTCGTCCTACACTCTGCTCCTCCTGCTGTCCCTGGGCTCCAACACTGCTGGTTGCTGCCCGGAAGTGCTGTTTTCACAGAGCCAAACACCTCGGCAATGTGTTAGTGACGTTCAGCCACGCCTGCTGCTCCCCTGCTGTATATCTGGCAACGTGTCATGCGACCGCCACGCTGGCACAACTAAAATTTAAGGGAACCTGTCCCCCCCCCCCAGGCATTTGTTACTGAAAGAGCCACCTTGTGCAGCAGTAATGCTGCACAAGGAAAAGGTGCCTATTTTCGTTGTGCTCCTTGCACACGCTAAACCTAATACTCAGCGTTGTTTGATTCTGTCACGGACCCTGCGCTGTTATGTTATCCCCGTGGCCACGCACAGTTAGTGCTGCCCGTCTTCTGACATCATTTGGTGTCAGGCTGGCTGCGCCTGTGCGTCCACGCTGCCCAAGATCCCACCTCGCAGTGTCGTCTAATGTAATCCCACTGCGGCCTGGGATCCATGGGCATGCGCAGTGCATATCCTCGCCTCTCACTCCCCTCTTCAGACTGTGCGGCGTCAGCTGATCCCTAATAGCATGCCACGGCCGTGACGCCGCACAGTCTTAAGAAGCCGGAAGGAGGGGAGTGAGAGGCGAGGATATGCACTGCGCATGCCCATGGATCCCAGGCCCACAGTGGGATTACATTAGACGACACTGCGAGGTGGGATCTTGGGCAGCGTGGACGCACAGGCGCAGCCAGCCTGACACCAAATGATGTCAGAAGACGGGCAGCGCTAAGTGTGCATGGCCAAGGGATAACATTACAGCGCAGGCTCCGGGACAGATTCAAACAACGCTGAGGAGGCGTCGCACGGCACCAAGGGGGTAGGAATGATGGCTGTGCTGCGTCACATTACAAAGGAAAGTCCCACCTCCGGGACGGTTTTACGGTGTGAGTGGACACATTTCATAAGTGTCTAGTTCAGCGTTTGCAAGGAGCATAATTAAAAGAGCCACCTTTTCCTTTTGCAGCATTAGTGCTGTACAAGATGGCTCTTTCAGCAACAAATGCCTGAGGGGGGGGTTAAAGGTTACCTTTCAACTTGCTCCAGTGCAGGCTTCTGCCTACACTCAGCTCCTCCTGCTGTCCCTGGGCTCTAACACCGCCAGTTGGTGCCCGGAAGTGCTGGCTGCACAGAGCAAAACACCCGCCAATGTGTCAGTGGGGGTTCAGCAACGCCAGCTGTTCCCCTGCTGTGTAGCCGGCAACGTGTCCTGCAAACCCCACGCAGACACAACAGATCTAAAATTGCCTCCAGTGCAGGCTTCGGCCTACACTCTGCTCCTCTCCTCCTCCTGCTGACCCTGGGCTCTAACACCACCAGTTGGTGCCCGGAAGTGCTGGCTGCACAGAGAAAAACACCCGCCAATGTGTCAGTGGGGTTCAGCAACGCCAGCTGTTCCCCTGCTGTGTAGCCGGCAACGTGTCCTGCAAACGCCACGCAGACACAACAGACCTAAAACTGCCTCCAGTGCAGGCTTCGGCCTACACTCTGCTCCTCTCCTCCTCCTGCTGACCCTGGGCTCTAACACCGCCAGTTCGTGCCCGGAAGTGCTGGCTGCACAGAGCAAAACACCAGCCAATGTGTCAGTGGGGTTCAGCAACGCCAGCTGTTCCCCTGCTGTGTAGCCGGCAACGTGTCCTGCAAACGCCACGCAGACACCAGAACTGAAATTAAAGGGACCCTGTCCCCCCCCAGGCGTTTGTATGTATAACAGCCACCTTGTACAGCAGTAATGCTGCATTTGTACAAGGTGGCTCATTAACTTATTCTCCTTGCACACGTCAAACTCAACACGTAAAAAATGTGTCCCTTGAGACCATTAAACCGACCCTGAGGTGTGACTTTCCTTTTTAATGACACGCAGCAACCCCCTTGGTAGCGCTGCCCGTCTTCTGACATCGTTGTTTGGCTGGCTGCACCTTTGCGTCCGCCCTGCCCGACACAACGCCCCTCGGTGTCTTATTTCTTTTGACTGCGAGGGTGTGATTGATGGGCATGAGCAGTGCATATCTTCGCCTGTCTTCACTCATCTCCTTCCGCTTTCTTCTGACTGTGCGGCTTCATGGCCGTGGCATGCGATAAGGGATCAGCGGACGCCGCCCAGTCTGAAGCAGGTGTAAGGACATGAGTGAGAGGCGAACATATTTACTGCGCAAGGCCATGAATCGCAGCCCCGCAGTGTGAATTAATGAAAAGACACTGCGGGGCTGGGATTCATGGGCATCGCTAACCGCACCGGCCGACATGAAATGAGGTCAGAAGATGGGCAGCGCTAACAGCGCATGGCCAAGGGATAACACAACAGTGCAGACTCCTGTACAGCAAATAATGACGCTCAGGAGGCTGCGCCCAGCACCAAGGTGGGATTTCTGACAGCTGTGCTGCGTCTCATTAAGAAGGCAAGTCACGCCTCCAAGACAGTTTGACTGTATAAGGGGCTAAATTTTATACGTGTTTCATTCAGCGTGTGCAAGGAGCAAAATTTAAAGGGCAACCTTTTACTTGTGCAGCATTGTTTGTAACACCTGTGGGGGGTTAAAGATTACCTTTGAAATTGGTTCAATTAGGCTTCGGCCTACACTCTGCTCCTCCTGCAGACTCTGGGCTCTAACACCGCCAGTTGGAGCCCGGAAGTGCTGGCTGCACAGAGAAAAACACCCGCCAATGTGTCAGTGGGGTTCAGCAATGCCAGCTGTTCCCCTGCTGTGTAGCCGGCAGCGTGTCCTGCAAACGCCACGCAGACACAAAGCTGCCTCCAGTGCAGGCTTCGGCCTACACTCTGCTCCCCCTGCTGACCCTTTGCTCCAACACCGCTAGTTGGGGCTCTAGGAAGACAATCTTGAATAGGTCCACATCCTGGTTCCAGCACCGTCAGCTGGTTCCGGGCAGAGCCTTTGGCTTAGGTGCCTTCTTCTGGGTATCCGAGTTCCGCCAATGTCAGGCGGTCCTTGGTAGTGCTTTTTAGCACGGGTACCTCCTGCTTAGTAACCGAGTTCCAGCACCGTCAGCTGGTCCTAGGTCATGCCATTGGCTCTTGCATACTTGGGCAACGCATCCGGGTTCCAGTACCGTCAGCTGGTTCTCGGCAGTGTCTTTGTCACGGGTACTCCCTCCTGCCCAGCCTGGTTCCAGCATCGTCAGCTGGCTCCGGGTAGTGTCAAGGTAACTTACACGCCTATACGTTGTCCCGTCATGTTGCGGTCAGGTTAGCCAACTCCATGGTGCCTCCAGTTTAGAAGCTTCCTATGTGGGCTGCGGGAAGTGGCAATCAAGGCTGGTTCTGTAGTGCCAGTAGGCCAAGCTCCCCCTGTAGGACTGTTGGTGTTCGGTAAATGCGGCAGCCTCGCGGCCTAGCTGTTCTCTCTTCTCCTGTGGACCTTCTGCTCCACATCCTGGTTTCAGGACTGTCAGCTGGTTCCGGGCAGAGCCTTTGGCTTAGGTGCCTCCTTCTGGGTATCCGAGTTCCACCAACGTCAGGCGGTCTTTGGTAGTGCTTTTTAGCATGGGTACCTCCTGCTTAGTAACCGGGTTCCAGCACCGTCAGCTGGTCCTCGGTCGTGCCATTGGCTCTTGCACACTTAAGCAATGCATACGGGTTCCAGTACCGTCAGCTGGTTCTCGGCAGTGTCTTTGTCACGGGTATTCCCTCCTGCCCAGCCTGGTTCCAGCACCGTCAGCTGGTTCCGGGTAGTGTCAAGGTCACTTACACGCCTATACGTTGTCCCGTCGTGTTGCGGTCGGGTTAGCCAACTCCATGGTGCCTCCAGTTTAGAAGCTTCCTATGTGGGCTGTGGGAAGTGGCAATCAAGGCTGGTTCTGTAGTGCCAGTAGGCCCAGCTCCCCCTGTAGGACTGTTGGTGTTTGGTAACTGTGGCAGCCTCGCGGCCTAGCTGTTCTCTCTTCTCCTGTGGACCTTCTACTCCACATCCTGGTTCCAGCACCGTCAGCTGGTTCCGGGCAGAGCCTTTGGTTTAGGTGCCTCCTTCTGGGTATCCGAGTTCCACCAACGTCAGGCGGTCTTTGGTAGTGCTTTTTAGCATGGGTACCTCCTGCTTAGTAACCGGATTCCAGCACCGTCAGCTGGTCCTTGGTCATGCCATTGGCTCTTGCACACTTGGGCAACGCATCCGGGTTCCAGTACCGTCAGCTGGTTCTCGGCAGTGTCTTTTGCTCTTGTACCTTCTGCTCCACATCCTGGTTCCAGTACCGTCAGCTGGTTCCGGGCAGAGCCTTTAGCTTAGGTGCCTCCTTCTGGGTATCCGAGTTCCACCAATGTCAGATGGTCCTTGGTAGTGCTTTCTGGCACGGGTACCTCCTGCTTAGTAACCGGGTTCCAGTAACGTCAGCTGGTCCTCGGTAGTTCCATTGGCTCTTGGACCTTCGGGTAGCCATCCGAGTTCCAGTTCCATCAGCTGGCTCTCGGCATTTTCTCAGCCTGTACCTTCTGCTACATTTCCAAGTTCAAGACCCTAAAGACAACGACAAGGAAGACCACCCCTAAGATGACAACACCAGAGACGACAACCACTGAGATGACGACGACCCTGGAGACGATGACCATGAAGACCACCCCGATGACAACGACGACGACTCCGGAGACGACGACCCTTGAGACGACGACATGGAAGACCGAGAAGCAGAAGAACAAGAGGCTGCAGAACAAAGAGCAGAAGAACATTAAGCACAACACTTCATATCAGAGCAAAAGATATTATCTAAATTATAAGCAGAAGAAGACTAAGCAGTATATGGGGGTGAGTCCGTTCCTCCTCGTGGTGCCCCTGGATAAAGCCTGATGCTGCAGGACAAACTGAATGCGGACAAATGTAACTGTTTTGTGGCAGAACAGAAGGTGTAATCTTCAAATATGAAGCATGTACCAAAAAAAAATAATAGGTAGAAGATGAAGAAGAAGATAAATAAGGTGAAGAAGAAGTTGATGCCAAAGATGCTGATGATGATGAAGAAGAAAGTGTGGGAGAAGTAAAAAAAAAGGTGAAGGGCGTGGAAGTAGTGAAACATCAACATCTAACAAAATAATTTTTTTTTTAACATAGTCAATATCTTTGTAACTCCGAACGTCTTAAAAAAAAATAAAATTCCTGCTATTCTATTTGATTGTGCTAAACCTCTATGCTTTTAATGTCTCCACCACCTACCCCAATACATCCTACATTATTCTTAGTTGTTTTCCTTCATGTAGAATGAACCTACAAGGAAAGAAAGGGTTTATTTAAATTCCGATATTTTCGTCCATTGACTTGCATTGGTATCGGTTATCGGTATCGGCGATATCCGATATTTTTTGAATATCGGCCAATCCAATCCGATACCGATACTTTCCGATATCGGAAGGTATCGCTCAACACTATTCTCAACTATCATATCCTCCCTGTCTCACAACCCTAAACAGTTATTCAACACCTTCAATTCTCTCTTCCGTCCCCCAGCACCTCCTCCCTCCCCACTCATCTCAGCTTAAGACTTTGCCTCATTTTTCAAGCAGAAGAATGATAACATCAGAGACAGTTTTGGTCAACAACCCACAGAGCCCTTCCTCCCGAATTCCCAGCCCTCCACCTCCAAAACCAACTTCTCCACCATTACAGAAGATCGACTCTCCACTCTACTCTAAAGATCACATCTCACCACCTATGCACTTGACCCAATCCCATCCCACTTCATCCCAAACCTCACCACCATCTTCATCCCAACCCTAACCCATCTCTTCAATCTATCACTAACAACTGGTGTTTTCCCCTCAAGTTTTAAACATGCCTCCATCACACCTATCCTCAAAAAGCCCTTTCTTGACCCATCCTCTGTATCTAGCTATCACCCCATATCACTTCTCCCCTATGCCTCCAAGCTACTGGAACAACACATCTATCTTGAACTGTCCTCCCATCTCTCTTCTTGCTCCCTCTTCGACCGCTTACAATCTGACTTCCAGTCACACCACTCCACTGAAACTGCCCTAACTAAGGTCACCAATGACCTCTTAACCGCCAAGAGCAAGCAACACTACTCTGTCCTCCTCCTCCTGTACCTGTCGGCTGCCTTTGACACAGTGGACCATTCCCTACTATTACAGACCCTCTCATCCCTTGGCATCACAGACTTGGCCCTATCCTGGATCTCATCATACCTAACAGACCGGACATTCAGCGTCTCCCACTCACACACCACCTCCTAACCTCGCCCCCTATCTGTCAGAGTTCCACAAGGTTCAGCTCTAGGGCCCCTGCTCTTCTCCATTTACACCTTTGGCCTGGGACAGCTCATAGAATCTCATGGCTTTCAGTATCATCTCTATGCTGATGACACACAGATCTACATCTCTGGACCAGATATCACCTCCTTGCTAACCAGAATCCCTCAATGTCTGTCCACTGTTTCATCCTTCTTCTCCGCTAGATTTCTGAAACTTAACATGGACAAAACAGAATTCATCATAGTAACATAGTAACATAGTAACATAGTTAGTAAGGCCGAAAAAAGACATTTGTCCATCCAGTTCAGCCTATATTCCATCATAATAAATCCCCAGATCTACGTCCTTCTACAGAACCTAATAATTGTATGATACAATATTGTTCTGCTCCAGGAAGACATCCAGGCCTCTCTTGAACCCCTCGACTGAGTTCGCCATCACCACCTCCTCAGGCAAGCAATTCCAGATTCTCACTGCCCTAACAGTAAAGAATGCTCTTCTATGTTTGTGGAAAAACCTTCTCTCCTCCAGACGCAAAGAATGCCCCCTTGTGCCCGTCACCTTCCTTGGTATAAACAGATCCTCAGCGAGATATTTGTATTGTCCCCTTATATACTTATACATGGTTATTAGATCGCCCCTCAGTCGTCTTTTTTCTAGACTAAATAATCCTAATTTCGCTAATCTATCTGGGTATTGTAGTTCTCCCATCCCCTTTATTAATTTTGTTGCCCTCCTTTGTACTCTCTCTAGTTCCATTATATCCTTCCTGAGCACCGGTGCCCAAAACTGGACACAGTACTCCATGTGCGGTCTAACTAGGGATTTGTACAGAGGCAGTATAATGCTCTCATCATGTGTATCCAGACCTCTTTTAATGCACCCCATGATCCTGTTTGCCTTGGCAGCTGCTGCCTGGCACTGGCTGCTCGAGGTAAGTTTATCATTAACTAGGATCCCCAAGTCCTTCTCCCTGTCAGATTTACCCAGTGGTTTCCCATTCAGTGTGTAATGGTGATATTGATTCCTTCTTCCCATGTGTATAACCTTACATTTATCATTGTTAAACCTCATCTGCCACCTTTCAGCCCAAGTTTCCAACTTATCCAGATCCATCTGTAGCAGAATACTATCTTCTCTTAACCGCCCCATCTTTCCCCCATCTCACGTGACCCCCCCAACGAACCTATCCATTACAGTAAATGGCTGCCCACTCTCCCCAGTCCCACAAGCTCGCTGCCTCGGGGTAGTCCTTGACGCTGATCTCTCCTTCAAACCACATAGCCAAGCCCTTTCCACTTCCTGCTGACTTCAACTCAAAAATATTTCACGAATCCATTCATTCCTCAACCAAGAATCTGCAAAATCCCTAGTCCATGCCCTCATCATCTCTCGCTTTGACTACTGCAACCCTATGCTCTGTGGCCTCCCCTCAAACACTCTCGCACCCCTCCAATCTATTCTAAACTCTGATGCCCGACTAATCCACCTGTCCCCCCACTATTTCCCAGCTTCTCACCTCTGTCAATCCCTTCACTGGCATCCCATTGCCCAGAGACTCCAGTACAATACCCTAACCATGACGTACAAAGCCATCCACAACCTGTCTCCTCCATACATCTGTGACCTCGTCTCCCGGTACTTACCTACATGCAACCTCTGATCCTCACAAGACCTCCTTCTCTACTCCCCTCTTATCTCCTCTTCCCACAATCATATACAAGATTTCTCTCGCTGATCACCCCTACTCTGGAACCCTCTACCACAACACATCCGACTCTCGCCTACCATCGAAACCTTCAAAAAGAGCCTGAAGACCCACCTCTTTCGACAAGGCTATAACCTGCAGTAACCACCGATCGACCAAACCGCTGCATGACCAGCTCTACCCTCGCCTACTGTATTCTCACCCATCCCTTGTAGATTGTGAGCCTTCACGGGCAGGGTCCTCTCTCCTCTTGTACCAGTTATGACTTGTATTGTTTAAGATTATTGTACTTGTTTTTATTATATATACCCCTCCTTACATGTAAAGCGCCATGGAATAAATGGCGCTATAACAATTAATAATAATAATAAATAATAATAATTCAACACTGTTGTAGGTTGATCCACAGCCTGCTCAGAGACTATTCCATCTTGAACAATCAGGATGTTGATGAAGATATGATTAAAACCCTTTCCTTTTCCTTTACACTTCATGTGTGTTGATCTTCTTTAAAACTTTGTGGCCTATGATTCCCCCCTTTCTATGTCCTTGTTCTCATTTCCTTACTCTTTTCGCAATCTATACTGCTTATTAATTGACTTAACTGAGTATATGGGAATGTTAATGTAACTTGGGGCATGGTGTATATTGTAGGGTAACCTGTACTGTAAGCTGTTTCACCTGCTATAAATGCTTTGTAGCCCTCACTGTGTCACAATACAGCGTATTTTTGGATGTAACCATTCATTGTGAGTAAATTCAGGCCAATCATTTGGGATGAGTTTCTTCTCCACAGTGAGCTGTACCATTGTTTTCTACCAATTACTCTACCAAGATTCAAGACATATGTTATGTAAAGTGTAACTCTGAGTTGCTTTAAAATCATCAACCATTATTATGTAAGCACAAAGCTGTTATGGGCTGTAGTTTGGGAAACAGTGAAATACTGTATGTGTATATATAATATTTTTGGTCTCTGAACAAGCTTCTTCTACTAACTATTAGTGATGAGCGAATGTGATCAGATAAGGTGTTATCCTAGCATGCTTACGTGCTAACTGAGTGTTTTTGTCTTGCATGAAAAATATGTTGAAGTCCTCGTGGCTGCATGTCTTGCAGATGTTCAACAGCATGGATTGCCTAACAAACAGGCACATTCGCTCATCATTATCCACATCTATTCCTCATTAAAATTGATTTAATTGGTATACATAAATCTACAATACATTATGACATAAATATTAGTATTATTTTGTTTAATTTAGAATGTAATTGATTGTAAACAGCAGAATTATATAAAAAAAATCAATGAAATAATTTAAGAATTAAAGATGTCCTGCTGTCCACGAAGGCTAGAAAGAATGAATCTGTTTCACAAATTATATGTCTGTGTGTAAGCCAACTGCAACACAGACATATTGCTGTGCTTTGAAATACTGTATCATTATATTATAAAATATAACCTGCAAGAGAAATGTGATACTTTTGAACTATCCTGTCCTCTAAATAATTAGGTACTAAAACCACAAGGTTCATTTACTGGCTACACTACAACTAATACAAAAATAACCCTGACACAGCATGACTCCTTTGTTGAGAAGTTATAAAGTTCATTCATATTTGTTGGGTCTTTTAAGAATACCTGAAACATTTCAGATGTTTCATGGCAATTACATTCAGTGATTGACCTATGCTTCTTGGCAAGTAGAATCACTTTTTATGTGACAATGTTACAGATTGCCTTTGAATACTTTAAATACCAACTTTAATTCTTTCTCACATTGATGAAGCACACATTCACAAGTTGTGGGGCATCATAACTGAGATTCATTTGATGCTTCTTGTTCATCGGGGCATTTTTCAACTCAAGTTAATGCTCATCTGCTCGTCCTAATGAGTAATTCTTTCTGCTTTCATCTAGTCAGTTGGGTTACATTTAAACATAGATAAGATCATTTTGAAATATTATTCATAAAAACTCCACACTGCTGGCCGGGTTTATCATACATGTATCCTCAAATTTTTGTTGTAATGACTCAATTTTCATAACTTTTGAAAATCAATGACACTGGGCTTAATACCATTTGCAGATTTTTTAATGTTTTTCTTTTTTTCTACAAACAACTACTATTTTCTTACCTTTTCTATAAAAAACACTCAAATGTATTATATTCCATTACAACTTTTTTTCTGTTAAATTGCTATAATCACCATTTGTTTTGTAAAACTGTTTCTTATATGACATTTTTAATTCAGACATTTTTCCATTTTTTTATGCATCTCCTAATCCTGTACCAAGAGTTTCACTTAACAAAATGCCACTAACCCAGTTCAAATACCAATAACCCACCCAGAAAATAAACTTTTAATTATGTGGTTTACATGTCCCTATTCACATATAGCTAATATGCCTTAATGGTGTAAATATAAAAAAATGAAAAATAAAACAAACCTTGAGAACACAATGACAATTTATTTTAAAAAATACTTTGTGTGATAATGGTATAAAAATGATTTTTAACTATATTTTAAAAATTGCAAGAGTAATAGGCAAAGTTTAATTATTAGATTTGTTTTCAGTTACAGATATTGGTATTTTTTTGTTTTGCTTTATGATGCTACTTTTGAAAAAGTAACAAAGTTAGAGTAAAGTCATATCAATTGTTACCTTTAATAGTTTCCTTGTCAAAGATGTGCAGTGCTGTGCAAATTAATTGGGACAAAGCATTTTTTAAAGTAAAATCGTAAGTTGGTTACCAGTCAGTGATTCAAACTAGTTTTGATATATAATAAATAAATCTTGGTCAACTAGCCAGTGGAAAACGGTAATTTTCAGAATTAGTATGTAACCGTGCATTATAACATTTTATTTTTTTGCTTTGTCCCAATTAATTTGCACTGTATCTTATATGTTCATATGTGGCACTTCAATAACCAAAATCGTATGTGATATATCTTGCTTACCATTGAGCATATCTCAGTCTGGATTGCAGCGACAGAAGTGCTCTGAGAGCTAGTTTTGAAGCTAAGATTCTGAATTGAAAAAAGAGGCCAGAATTGTCATGCAAGTTGCAATGCAGCTTCAGATATCAGGATTAAAATGAAGGTTGCAATTGTGTGCAGCTAACACTTCTGACTCTCAGTTTAAGGGGACAGTCATAGGGCCGTATAACTAAGAAGAGAGTTGCCAGACAATGCTCAGATTGGCTATTGGCTCTCCCAACAGAAGTGTGACAGCGTGTATTTCTATGCAGCTGTCATGCTCTGGTCAGGAGAGTCAACAATGAGTCCAAGCATTGTGTTGCGATCCTTGTCCGATTTATACGGCCATGTGACTCTCCATTTTCCAGTGATATGTTGGACTTGGCAACTCAATTGCAAGAAAAAAGGATGAGTGCAGTCTGATAAAATGGGATTCTATTCTGTCTATTTTATTCTATGATTCTCTGCTCATCTGCAATTTTTTTTTCAGTTTCGTTCTTACTGAGAAAAAAAATGGAAATATATCAGTGTGCAGCTGTTTGCTTAGTCTTTGCTGGTTATCAATTATAGTGGGACCCTACATTTTAACAACCAGTAAAGGCTAAATATACAGCTTAGAGCTGCTATTAATAGCCTGGGAATATCCATGTGTTTTACCCCCTTCCCAGGCTATCAACATCAGCCCTCAGCTGTCTGCTTTCTCTCTCCTCAATAATAAAATTTCAGGGTAATGCCATCAGGTCCAGATGGCATTACCATCACCAGACTGCATACAACCGCCTTTATTTCCATAATTTCATATGACATCCAGCACAAAACTGTTAACTGTGGATTCACTTTATTCAACCGCGATATTATAACAAAGTGTTTCTTTTCCAGTTTTCTCCAATAAGGATATTCTGATGAAGGTCCTATGACGGACCGAAAACATTTAATTTAATCTATTTGGTCTGGATGTACAATAAAGAAGGAATCATTTTTTTTCAAATACTTAGTGCCAAGTAATTTTTTTGCCTAATTGTATGGGTTGGACACCCAACTTGAGCACCACCAGCAGCATTGTTCCAGAGTGCCGTGTTATTTATTTCCATTGAGTTGAACTGAGTTCATTGGCTGTGAACTCTCAGGACCATTCTGATGGCACCGCGAGTGTGAGAACACTCAGGGTGACATCAGTAAGGTTACAGTAGTTCACTGTGACATACTGAGCAGCGCTAGCACACATTTCTCTGTGTCTCTGCTAGATGGCAGGCTGTATGGTCACATCATGCAACAATGCAGTCTGCCATCTAGATGTAGCAGAGCAAGAACTGTCAAGGGACAAATGGATTATTACCTTCTCGGTGGACAGGTAAGGAATATTGTTATTTATTATTTAAATAATTAATATTTTGAGAAGTGGCCTGGTCTCTGGCCCATAATATGAGCACAAACAATTTACACTGTGTTCCAAATTATTATGCAAATTGGATTTAAGTTTCATAAAGATTTAATTGTTTTGTTTTTCAAATAAACTCGTGGATGTTATTGTGTGTCAGGGCTCAATGGATCACTGAAATCAATCTTAAACACATGTGATAATTAGGGTTGAGCGAAACGGATCGGCCAATTTCAAAAGTCGCCGACTTTTGGCAAAGTCGGGTTTCGTGAAACCCGACCCAATCCCACTGTGGGATCGGGTCGGAGGTCGGAGATCTTCGCTCCAAAGTCAGGTTTCGTTTTTTATATATATATGTCATTGAGACACATATATATATATATATCTATAATATAACGCTGGGAGCGTCACTCTGTCCGAAGCCTTTATAGACTGCGCAGGCGCAAGCGCCGGCGCAGTCTGGCCCCCACAGAGTGACGCTCCCAGGAGATCGCGGTATGCGTAAGCACTGAACGCATACCGTGATCTCCACCGGAGAGTCAGGGACCGTGGACGCGCCAGGAGGGAGGGTAAGTATAGTCACCTGTCCTCCGTTCCAGCGCTGCGTGCGGCTCCGTCTCCGGCTCCTCTGCTGTGACAGAGTCCAGTCACAGACAGAGGAGCCGGAGTGTGTGTTCAAGAAAATGGCGCCGGAAAGCGCGAACTGCGCAGGCGCCGATTCCTGCTGCCGGAATCGGCGCCTGCGCAGTCCGCGCTTTCCGGCGCCATTTTCTTGAACACACACCTGCAGTGGAGCCGGACGATAGGTGAGTATGGTATTTTTTTTTTTATATGGCAGCAACATACGGGGGCATATAATACAATAGTGGCGCAGGATGGGAGCAGCACATGACAGAACGGGCGCAGGATGGCAGCAGCACATGACAGAACGGGCGCAGGATGGCAGCAGCGCATGACAGAACGGGCGCAGGATGGCAGCAGCACATGACAGAACGGGCGCAGGATGGCAGCAGCGCATGACAGAACGGGCGCAGGATGGCAGCAGCACATGACAGAACGGGCGCAGGATGGCAGCAGCGCATGACATAACGGGCGCAGGATAGCAGCAGGATGGGAGCAGCACATGACAGAACGGGCGCAGGATGGCAGCAGCGCATGACAGAACGGGGGCGCAGGATGGGAGCAGCACATGACAGAACGGGCGCAGGATGGCAGCAGCACATGACAGAACGGGCGCAGGATGGCAGCAGCACATGACAGAACGGGCGCAGGATGGCAGCAGCACATGACAGAACGGGCGCAGGATGGCAGCAGCGCATGACGTAACGGGCGCAGGATGGCAGCAGGATGGGAGCAGCACATGACAGAACGGGCGCAGGATGGCAGCAGCGCATGACAGAACGGGGGCACAGGATGGGAGCAGCACATGACAGAACGGGCGCAGGATGGCAGCAGCACATGACAGAACGGGCGCAGGATGGCAGCTGCGCATGACATAACGGGCGCAGGATGGCAGCAGGATGGGAGCAGCACATGACAGAACGGGCGCAGGATGGCAGCAGCGCATGACAGAACGGGGGCGCAGGATGGGAGCAGCACATGACAGAACGGGCGCAGGATGGCAGCAGCGCATGACAGAACGGGCACAGGATGGCAGCAGCCCATGACAGAACGGGTGCAGGATGGCAGCAGCACATGACAGAACGGGCGCAGGATGGGAGCAGCACATGACAACGGGCGCAGGATGGCAGCAGCGCATGACATAACGGGCGCAGGATGGCAGCAGGATGGGAGCAGCACATGACAGAACGGGCGCAGGATGGCAGCAGCGCATGACAGAACGGGCACAGGATGGCAGCAGCCCATGACAGAACGGGTGCAGGATGGCAGCAGCACATGACAGAACGGGCGCAGGATGGGAGCAGCACATGACAACGGGCGCAGGATGGCAGCAGCGCATGACATAACGGGCGCAGGATGGCAGCAGGATGGGAGCAGCACATGACAGAACGGGCGCAGGATGGCAGCAGCGCATGACAGAACGGGGGCGCAGGATGGGAGCAGCACATGACAGAACGGGCGCAGGATGGCAGCAGCACATGACAGAACGGGCGCAGGATGGCAGCAACGCATGACATAACGGGCGCAGGATGGCAGCAGGATGGGAGCAGCACATGACAGAACGGGCGCAGGATGGCAGCGGCACATGACAAAACGGGCGCAGGATGGCAGCAGCACATGATGGAGACCATATACCAATATAAATGCTCGCCACCCGGGCGTAGAACGGGTTCAATAGCTAGTATATATATATATATATTTACTTCAGCGCGATATAGCAGAAAAGCCGGTAATTCAATTGCCGGCTTTTCATTTCTTCTTCCTAAACCCGACATGATATGAGATATGGTTTACATACAGTACACCATGTCATACCCTCATTTTTTGCATATTCCACACTACTAATATTAGTAGTGTACTACAACAAAACCAGAGCACATGTTTTGAAGAGAAAGGAGGGGACTAACTAACACACAATAGTGGTGAGAGACCCCAAGCCTGCAACAGAGGCTACCCACTCCATACTAATGATAGAACCAAGGAGAACAAAAGGAGTATGATGGGTATGCAAATGTATTAAATATACAAAGTGTAAATACACGTATGGTAAGAACAGTACATAACTAGAATATAATAAGGACTAAAGTACACAGTGCATAAGGATTGAACAGAAACAAGTATCCCACCGGTGTGCAGAGCCCAAAAAGAATATCCACCTGTCAGATAACATCAGCAGGCTGTTAAGCTGCAGAGCCGAAAGCAGCCACAAAGAAAATGAATATGATAAAGTGGCACATGGTCACTCATGTAAAACATGTGGCGCTTACCGCAGGTGAAGTGGGCTGGCAGGCACACCGGACTGGAACCGGGATATATCCTGTGCTGTGCTGTGCTTCAGCAGTGTTTTCAGCTTCCGTCTCTCTGACTGGTGTGTGATGTCCCCACATGTTGTAACTCTACACTGCATATGTTGGAAAGGATTTGTGAGCAGAAGAGGGCAGTTGTTGACTACCAACATTAAAAATGCTGTCGTTACTCAGTTCAGACTCCACACATAAGACCTCAGGAGTGGACATGGATGTCAGACATATGTACCATCCTCCAAAACTTTGAGGAGTGCACCATGATGGTGATCAGCGATGATGCCATAATTAGCATCACCATCCAGCTTCTCTGCATTCTGAAAACCTCTCTGCTCCCAATTAAAGAGGATGCATTGCATCAAAGTTTGTTGTACAACCAAGGAGTACAGGCTAGAGAGACAGAAGTATAATCCAAAACAGGCAGAGGAACAATGGCAAAGTTCTGCGACAGTTTTCTCAGACCCTCCCATCGCGCTGGCACAGAGGCAAGGGGTGCTGACACAAGAAGTGCAGTGTTTGGGAAGATGCTGAGGGAGTAGCTTGCTGATCATACAAATGTCCTCCGTGATTCCTCTGTGCCTTTTAATTTCTGGGTATCCAAACTGGACACGTGGCATGAACTGGCTCACTATGCCTTGGAGGTCCTGGCCTGCCCTGCTGCTAGTGTTCTGTCAGAGCGGGTTTTTAGTGCCGCTGGCTGAATTATAACTGATAAGTGCATTTGTCTGTCAACTGAAAATGCTGGCAGGATGACTCTTATAAAAATGAACAGGGGCTGAATTGAGCAAAACGTCTGTACACCACCGAATGAAAACAGCAAATCATAACCTCAAATACATTGTCTTTTTGGGGAGGTGTATTCTCATTCACCTCTTCACAACCACACAATTTTGTCTATTTGGTGTTATCCTCCTCCTTATCCTCATCCTCATCATCCACAACCACTGTAACACCAGGGTGAACGTATTCCGTGATGCAAAAGTCACTTAGTTTTTGTGCAAGGGTGTATTTATGATGCCCGATTCTAATTTGAAACCAAAAAATTTTTACTCCCCCAGGGTGAAATGTTTGCCAGCCTATGCACTTAGTGTATGGGCATTGCGAGTCTAGGATACCCACTCGTTTAAATTGGGCCTATTTTTTAATGATGCCTTCTTCCACGTCTCATCATCCACCGCCACTAAAACACCAGGGTGAGCATGTTCTATGGTACTGCAGACAGTTTATTTTTTGGCAAGGGTGTCTATGATACCCATAAATAATTTTAAAAAAAAAGTACCTCCCATGGGGAAATGTTTGTCAGCCCATTCACTTAGTGTATGAGCATTACGAGTATGGGAGATTTGCTCATTTGTAATGGGACAGTTTTTTATGAGGCCCTCCTCCACGTTTCTTCAAAGGGGAGATTGGGGTGCATGCAAATTTGGGTCAAGACGGCCCTTGCATTCAATGCATAAAGAAACAGTATGGCAGGACCAACTGAATAATGTGAAGTGGGATTTCCTGTGGCCATCTAGTATCTGGGTTCAAAGGCTTATTGGGGTGCATATGACTTGGTAGCAGGGCAGGCTTTCCTGCCAATACATAAGAAAACAGTATTTCAGGACCAACTGAATAATGTGAAGAGGGTTTTACTGTGGCCATTCAGTACCTGGGTCCAAGGAATTCTTGTGGTGCATATGACTTGATAGCAGGGCAGGCTTTGCATTCAATGCAACATTTTTTCAGGAAGCCCTCCTGTACCTCTCATGAAGGGAGTATTGGGGTTTGTTGTAATTTTTGGCAGCCCAGCCACTCACTGCAAAGGCAATAACAGCATAGGAGCCCCGCTGTTTAATAATGGCCCTTTAAGAATATTAATGCTGCCTGATGCCCCTCTAAAAATAGGCTTGGTGAATTTAAGAGTCCCTCCTTCATCAATGAAACAAGATGTGTCTCCTTATGTGTCACCTACCACATGGCCAGCTAGGGTTGTTAAATGTTACAATTACATTTCCCAGTGAATGCATTTGTATTGGTTGAAAGCAATGTTAAAGTTGAAAAACGCATCATGCTGCGTGTGAACATAGCCCAAGTGGTGGAGGAAAATTTTGGTCTGGGGTAAATTCAAGCTTGAGGAGGCTAATTTGCATATTCCAGGTGCCTTCTAGGAAAAGCGAAGAGTCTCCCTAAGCTAGAAGATCGTTGCGTACAGCCGGGACCAGCTGCTTGGAAAGCATCACCAAACCAGGGATTCAAGCTTGAGGAGGCTAATTTGCATATTCCAGGTGCCTTCTGGGAAAAGCGAAGAGTCTCCCTAAGCTAGAAGATCGTTGGGTACAGCCGGGACCAGCTGCTTGGAAAGCATCACCAAACCAGGGATTCAAGCTTGAGGAGGCTAATTTGCATATTCCAGGTGCCTTCTGGGAAAAGCGAAGAGTCTCCCTAAGCTAGAAGATCGTTGGGTACAGCCGGGACCAGCTGCTTGGAAAGCATCACCAAACCAGGGATTCAAGCTTGACGAGGCTAATTTGCATATTCCAGGTGCCTTCTGGGAAAAGCGAAGAGTCTCCCTAAGCTAGAAGATCGTTGGGTACAGCCGGGACCAGCTGCTTGGAAAGCATCACCAAACCGCGCGCCGAATTTTTGCCTGTAAGACATTATTGCAAGAGAGCTTGGCTGAGTAGATTACACAAGAAGGAAAACACACAGCAAGTCAGCAGGATCTAGGAGCAACATGGCAGATGTGACAACCTACATGGTGAGCTGCAGCATGTGCTACATGTTCACAGATCGACCAGAAGAAGAATCAAATTTCACCTGTCAGAAGTGTAGACTAGTGGCCCTTTTAGAAGAAAAGGTGCGGGGTCTGGAAGAAAGAATAGCAACTTTGAAACTCATCAAAGAGAATGAAGACTTTCTAGACAGAACAGAAGCATCTCTACTGGTCACAGAAGGTGAAAAAAGTGTCAGAGAACCTCCAAAAGCAGATGAGTGGAAGCATGTGACCAAAAGAAGCAAGAAGACCATGGAGAAATCACCAACCACACAACTGAAGAACCGATATCAAATCTTTGTAGAGGATGAAGATGGCACACCTAAGGATGAAGCAATACCAGCAAGCAAAAAAGAAAAGGGCACACAGCAACAAGTGACAGCAAAAAGTACAGCCAAGAAGCAACGAAGAGTGGTGGTGGTGGGAGACTCACTACTGAGAGGCACAGAAGCAGCCATCTGCAGACCGGACATAACTGCAAGAGAAGTATGCTGCCTTCCAGGTGCGATGATCAAGGATGTGACCGATAGGATACCAAAGCTCTTCAGCTCCAAGGACGTCCACCCATTTCTTCTGATACATGTTGGCACCAATGACACAGCAAGGAAGGACCTACCGACAATCTGCAAAGACTTTGAAGAGTTGGGGAAGAAAGTAAAGGAACTGGATGCACAGGTAGTTTTTTCTTCTATCCTTCCAGTAGACGGGCATGGCACCAGGAGATGGAACAGGATCCTTGATGCAAACAACTGGCTAAGACGATGGTGCAGACAACAAGAATTCGGATTCCTGGACCACGGTGTGAATTACTGGTACGATGGACTCCTCGCCAGAGACGGACTACACCTCAACAAACCTGGGAAACACACATTCGCCAGAAGACTCGCTACACTCATCAGGAGGGCGTTAAACTAGAAGAAGAGGGGACGGGAAGAAGAACATTAGACTTGAACAAAGAAGACCCAGGAAAACATACTCAGATGGGAGGTAAGAACATTTCTAAAACAATCCACAGCGAGGAGATTGGAACAAAACAAAATCCTCTAAACTGCATGCTCGCAAACGCCAGAAGCCTGACAAACAAGATGGAAGAACTAGAAGCAGAAATATCTACAGGTAACTTTGACATAGTGGGAATAACCGAGACATGGTTAGATGAAAGCTATGACTGGGCAGTTAACTTACAGGGTTACAGTCTGTTTAGAAAGGATCGTAAAAATCGGAGAGGAGGAGGGGTTTGTCTCTATGTAAAGTCTTGTCTAAAGTCCACTTTAAGGGAGGATATTAGCGAAGGGAATGAGGATGTCGAGTCCATATGGGTCGAAATTCATGGAGGGAAAAATGGTAACAAAATTCTCATTGGGGTCTGTTACAAACCCCCAAATATAACAGAAACCATGAAAAGTCTACTTCTAAAGCAGATAGATGAAGCTGCAACCCATAATGAGGTCCTGGTTATGGGGGACTTTAACTACCCGGATATTAACTGGGAAACAGAAACCTGTGAAACCCATAAAGGCAACAGGTTTCTGCTAATAACCAAGAAAAATTATCTTTCACAATTGGTGCAGAATCCAACCAGAGGAGCAGCACTTTTAGACCTAATACTATCTAATAGACCTGACAGAATAACAAATCTGCAGGTGGTTGGGCATCTAGGAAATAGCGACCACAATATTGTGCAGTTTCACCTGTCTTTCACTAGGGGGACTTGTCAGGGAGTCACAAAAACACAGAACTTTAGGAAGGCAAAGTTTGACCAGCTTAGAGATGCCCTTAATCTGGTAGACTGGGACAATATCCTCTGAAATGAGAATACAGATAATAAATGGGAAATGTTTAAGAACATCCTAAATAGGCAGTGTAAGCGGTTTATTCCTTGTGGGAATAAAAGGACTAGAAATAGGAAAAACCCAATGTGGCTAAACAAAGAAGTAAGACAGGCAATTAACAGTAAAAAGAAAGTATTTGCACTACTAAAGCAGGATGGCACCATTGAAGCTCTAAAAAACTATAGGGAGAAAAATACTTTATCTAAAAAACTAATTAAAGCTGCCAAAAAGGAAACAGAGAAGCACATTGCTAAGGAGAGTAAAACTAATCCCAAACTGTTCTTCAACTATATCAATAGTAAAAGAATAAAAACTGAAAATGTAGGCCCCTTAAAAAAGAGTGAGGAAAAAGCTAACATATTAAATACCTTCTTCTCCACGGTATTCACGGTGGAAAATGAAATGCTAGGTGAAATCCCAAGAAACAATGAAAACCCTATATTAAGGGTCACCAATCTAACCCAAGAAGAGGTGCGAAACCGGCTAAATAAGATTAAAATAGATAAATCTCTGGGTCCGGATGGCATACACCCACGAGTACTAAGAGAACTAAGTAATGTAATAGATAAACCATTATTTCTTATTTTTAGGGACTCTATAGCGACAGGGTCTGTTCCGCAGGACTGGCGCATAGCAAATGTGGTGCCAATATTCAAAAAGGGCTCTAAAAGTGAACCTGGAAATTATAGGCCAGTAAGTCTAACCTCTATTGTTGGTAAAATATTTGAAGGGTTTCTGAGGGATGTTATTCTGGATTATCTCAATGAGAATAACTGTTTAACTCCATATCAGCATGGGTTTATGAGAAATCGCTCCTGTCAAACCAATCTAATCAGTTTTTATGAAGAGGTAAGCTATAGGCTGGACCACGGTGAGTCATTGGACGTGGTATATCTCGATTTTTCCAAAGCGTTTGATACCGTGCCGCACAAGAGGTTGGTACACAAAATGAGAATGCTTGGTCTGGGGGAAAATGTGTGTAAATGGGTTAGTAACTGGCTTAGTGATAGAAAGCAGAGGGTGGTTATAAATGGTATAGTCTCTAACTGGGTCGCTGTGACCAGTGGGGTACCGCAGGGGTCAGTATTGGGACCTGTTCTCTTCAACATATTCATTAATGATCTGGTAGAAGGTTTACACAGTAAAATATCGATATTTGCAGATGATACAAAACTATGTAAAGCAGTTAATACAAGAGAAGATACTATTCTGCTACAGATGGATCTGGATAAGTTGGAAACTTGGGCTGAAAGGTGGCAGATGAGGTTTAACAATGATAAATGTAAGGTTATACACATGGGAAGAAGGAATCAATATCACCATTACACACTGAATGGGAAACCACTGGGTAAATCTGACAGGGAGAAGGACTTGGGGATCCTAGGTAATGATAAACTTACCTGGAGCAGCCAGTGCCAGGCAGCAGCTGCCAAGGCAAACAGGATCATGGGGTGCATTAAAAGAGGTCTGGATACACATGATGAGAGCATTATACTGCCTCTGTACAAATCCCTAGTTAGACCGCACATGGAGTACTGTGTCCAGTTTTGGGCACCGGTGCTCAGGAAGGATATAATGGAACTAGAGAGAGTACAAAGGAGGGCAACAAAATTAATAAAGGGGATGGGAGAACTACAATACCCAGATAGATTAGTGAAATTAGGATTATTTAGTCTAGAAAAAAGACGACTGAGGGGCGATCTAATAACCATGTATAAGTATATAAGGGGACAATACAAATATCTCGCTGAGGATCTGTTTATACCAAGGAAGGTGACGGGCACAAGGGGGCATTCTTTGCGTCTGGAGGAGAGAAGGTTTTTCCACCAACATAGAAGAGGATTCTTTACTGTTAGGGCAGTGAGAATCTGGAATTGCTTGCCTGAGGAGGTGGTGATGGCGAACTCAGTCGAGGGGTTCAAGAGAGGCCTGGATGTCTTCCTGGAGCAGAACAATATTGTATCATACAATTATTAGGTTCTGCAGAAGGACGTAGATCTGGGGATTTATTATGATGGAATATAGGCTGAACTGGATGGACAAATGTCTTTTTTCGGCCTTACTAACTATGTTACTATGTTACTATGTAAATTATTTTGCCTTATATACAAGTCATTACCCTGGAAAGAATGTACCTTAACATATTTCCCAGCAAAATCCATTTTTGTTTAGTTTTTGTATGTTTTTTTGGTGCACCTGTAAAAATGGCGTGAAACTCTTACAACTTTGCTTACAGCTGTGACCTAGGAGTCAGAAATGCTTCCTGGGGTGATCCCCATGATGTGCCCATGTCATTAGAGCAGTGTTTCCATCATTTTCAGATGTTTTTAGACCTTAAAAGGACCCCCAGGGGGATCGGGGTAAAAATGCTCGGGTTTCCCATAGAATTACATTGGGCTTGGTGCTCGGGTCCAGTACCCGATTATTCCAATTTGCTCGACCCGAGCAACGAGCACCCGAGCATTTTAGTGCTTGCATCACATTTTTCCCACAAAAATGTTATATTAGCCCCATTTTTTTCATTTTCACAAGGACAGCAGTAGTAGATGGGCCACAAAATTTTTGTGCAATTTATTCTGAGTGTGCCGATACCCTATATGTGGTCGAAAACTACTTTGGAAGCACAGTGCAAAGCTCAGAATGGAAGAAACGCCATATTGGAGTTTTTGCAGGACTCGTGTGCGGGTGCTATGTCACATTGGCTGAGCCCCTGAGGAGCCAGAATAGCAGAACCAACTTAAGAGACCCCATTTTACAAACTACACCTCTCAATGAATTCATCTAGGGTGCAGTGATCATATTGACATCACAGGTGGGTCACAAAATGTTATACCTTTGTGCAATGAAGAAAAAATAATTACCTTTTTACTTACAAATATTTGTTTTAGCCCCAGATTTTACATTTTAACTCTGGGAAATTGGTAAAAATGGTGCCAAAATTTGTCCCACAAAATATGCTGAATGTAGTAATACCACATATATGACTGTACAGTGCTTCTTAGCCACAACGTGAGACTCAGGAGGGATGGAGTGCTATTGGCAAATAGCGCTCCGTCCCTCCCAAGTCTCACTTTATGGCTAAACAGTTTTTATATACACGAGGCATCCTGGAGAGCAGAATTTTCTATAATAGTTTGCGGACTCCATATACAGAGTCCCTAAGTAAAAGAAAAACAGAATTCCCTCACAAGTTACCTCATTTTGGAAATTAAACCACTTTGGGAATTTATCTGTGCTGTGACGATTTTGACTTCATGGATGTTTTTCAAAAACAAGCAGCAGTGGATGTTGCTGAGTGAAAATTTCAAACTGCCGTTGTAGTGATCAGTATCTTGCAGTGATCAGTACGTTGCAGTGATCAGTATGTTGTAGTGCCCGTATATTGTGCCCAGCTCATTCACCCATAAATTAGGCAGGCTCTCATCGCTACAGAGATGCCAAACATATGAACACTAACTACAGTTCAGGCACACTGGGGCTCAAAAAGGGAGGGGACATTTGGATTTGGGAGCACAGATTTTACTGAATTTCTTTTGGGGGCGAAGGCCATTTTGCTTTTTCAAAGCCTTTTTGCTATCACTAACATGCAAACCCCGAATTTTTCAGATGACACACCTGAGAGGGAGTTTTCTTTTCTTGTGGATTGAGTTGAAGCTTTTATTTGCAGCATTTTCCATAACATTTTGGTTCCCATTTTTCCGGCACTCTACACTGAGCACTTACTTTGGGGTTTCCATCTAAGTCTTTGAGGGGGCAGCACGGTGGCGCAGTGGTTAGCACTGCAGCCTTGCAGCACTAGCGTCCTGGGTTCAAACTCCACCAAAGACAACATCTGCAAATAATTTGTATGTTCTCTCCGTGCTTGCGTGGGTTTCCTCCGGGTACTCCGGTTTCCTCCCACATTCCAAAGACATACTGATAGGGAATTTAGATTGTGAGCCCCATCGGGGACAGTGATTATAATGTGTGCAAACTGTAAAGTGCTGCAGAATATGCTAGCACTATATAAAAATAAAGATTATTATTATTATTATTGAGGGAAGTAATTCAGATAAAATCTCCAGAGTGACCCATTGACTGTAATTAGGCAGTAGACTTATTCTAGAATCTGTCTAGCCTCTGTTCAGCGGTTTCCTTTTTTTCAGAGGTGCACAAACTGTAGCCGATGGCACTTTTATGCACTCCTAATAAAAAAGATGGACATCACCGGATCACAGGTCAGACAGTGTCCACAGTCTCTCTATTTGCCTCATTATAGGGAATCTTCTGCTGGGGGTTCCGTATGAATCAGATATGTCAGAGATTAAAATGGAAACACTGGTGTAAGCGTTTAGCGTAGAGCGCAGGATAAATGTGAGTCAAGCCTTACTACAATATTTGGGAGGCAGAATGTCAGAAATCAACAGCAGGTGAAGACTTGGTTTTATTTATTTTTTACGCCGCTCCTTGTTTGGTATAAGTGATAAGTGATTAGATGACTTTATTTTTCAGGTTGGTGCAAACTAAAAGACGCTTTTTTTTTCCAAAACTAGTTTTTGCATCACCATATTTTGAGAACTATAATTGCTCCATATTTCTGCTGACAATGTCATGTGACGCTTGTTTTTTTTAATACTGTAAATTTTTATTACATTTTTAAAATTCAACAGTTCAAAATAAGGATTCAAACAAATATGTTGTGAAACATTTTCCAAGGAACAATTTGAAGGCATTTAAAGGAGCTTCAAAGACAGACAAAAATACAGTAAAATGAAATATTAGGGATATCAGATAGTATTTAACAACTTAACTACTCATATTATTATTATTTATTATTATTATAACGCCATTTATTCCATGGTGCATGTGAAAAGGGGTATACATAATAAAAACAAGTACAGTAATCTTAAACAATACAAGCCATGACTGGTACAGGAGGAGAAAGGACTCTGGCTCACAAGGGATGGCCACAAGGGATGGGTGAGGCTACAATAGGCAAGGGCAGAGCTGGTCATGCAGTGGTTTGGTGGATCAGTGGCTACTGCAGGTTGTAGGCTTGTCAGAAGAGGTGTGTCTTCAGGTTCCTTTTGAAGGTTTCCAAGGTAGGCGAGAGTCTGATATGTTGGGGTAGAGAGTTCCAGAGTAGGGGAGATGCGCGGGAGAAATCTTGTATGCGGTTGTGGGTATTGGAGATAAGAGGGAAGTAGAGAAAGAGATCTTGTGAGGATCGGAGGTTGTGTGCAGATAAGTACCCTGAGACAAGGTCACAGATGTATGGAGCAGACAGGTTGTGGATGCCTTTGTATGCCATATTTAGGGTTTTGAACTTGAGTCTCTGGGTAATAGGGAGCCAGTGAAGGGATTATCAGAGAGCAGAGGCTGAGGAATAATGGGGGGACCGGTGGATTAGTCAGGCAGCAGAGTTTACGATAGATTGGAGAGTGTTAGAGGGGATGCCACAAAGTTGGAGGTTGCAGTAATCAAGGCGGGAGATGATGAGGGCATGCACTAGAGTTTTTGCAGATTCTACGTTGAGGAATGTATGGATCCGGGAAATGTTTTTGAGTTGAAGTTGGCAGGAAGTGGAAAGGGCTTGGATATGTGGTTTGAAGGAGAGATCAGAGTCAAGGATTACCCCGAGACAGTAAGCTTGTGGGACTGGGGAGAGTGAGCAGCCATTTACTTTAATGGATAGGTCTGTTGGTTGAGTCGAGAGAGATGGGGAAAGATGATGAATTCTGTTTTGTCCATGTTAAGTTTTAATAATCTAGAATAAAGACAAAACACACACAAGGTAGAATGGGGTAGCACAAGACCGATAATATTAAGAAGAGAGAAGAGACCTAGCTAGTTATAGTGACCTAAAATAAGACGAACGTATTATATAATTTACTTCAATTATTTTGTCTGAGGAAGTCTTATATATATTTGTGCCTTTGTTCATGCTATTCTGTTATTATGTTTTAAAACTTAATACAAAAGACCATTGAAAAGAAAAGAGAAGAGACCTAACTGCTGTACTGAGACCAATAATAGTCCCAAGGGGCTCAAAGTGTTTAAAGTGTCCACTCTCGCTCCTATCAAGGCCATCATATATTAAATCCTATGAACATCAGCAATTCTGTTCAGTAAATGTTGATGATAGGGAGGAGAGGTATGCTTCCAGTGAAGAGCTATCAAGCACTTGCTGCTGTAAGAATAAAGAGTAACAGTGTAGCTGAGTTTTTCCCCATCCCTCTAGGAGAGACGTTTAGAAGGTAGATAGCTGGATCCAACCCAACCTCCATAAAAAACCCTGCTTATTAAGGTTCTCACATCCTCCAAAAATCCAATGGTCTCTGAACAAAATCACAACATATGGTATTGAGAGCCCACCTCTGAACCACAGCACCAACTTGGGTTTGAGAGTTGAGGATTCAATATGTTGAGAAGCTCCAGAGTGTGAAAACAGAACATCAATATTTTTGTACTGATTCTCCTTATAAAGAGGATTTAGCCACTTTTTTTCAGATGATCTTCCAAGTTTGGAGTGATAATCCCCTCCAAGGAATAGACACCCACCTGCTCATATTCAGATGATTTAACTGTTGGTCGCCTTGAGGATAGTTAATAATCCTATATATATCCCATATTAGTCCTTTGTTGATGTTTACTCTGCATGTACTGAAAAAACTCCTTGCTAGAAATAGCAAATATAGACTTGATAACTTCAAATGAAAGAACCTCCAGCATTTCCTCATTAACCAATTCCTCAAATCTGAATAATTCCACTGAAATCTACAGATGGACCACTGCAGGATCTGTACTATTTGGTTTCAATGGTTGATAAATGAAGGATATCATTGGTGAATTAGGAGAGGCCAAAGTGAACTTCTGCATACATGAAAGCCAAACCTCCCTCATAAACTGCTTTGGGCCCAGGAACAAAATTGGAACTCCAATGGGCTTAATTGTCCACAGTAGGGAATTCGGATGAATTCAGGGCAGCCATAATTTTTCTATTTCTGTTCATTTGTTAAAAGCACATAGTGAAACCCACAAGGGAATCCTGCACAGATGAGCCATCCAGTATTATTTAATAATGTCAGGAACCGAAAGGCACTCCTGTGTTTTATGAGAGATGAAGACACGCTTGGAGACCCGGTGATGCTTACCATTCCAGGTGAAACTCATTATAGCTGACAGAAGAGGCTTAAGTTCCCCCATGGAGACTTTAACCAGTAAAGTTTCAAAGTAGCAGAGCAACTTGGGGAGGAAAGACATTTTAATTGAGCCTATCCAGCCTATCGACAAGAGCGAGAGCGGAGCCCACTTATCTAGTAATTTCCTCAGATCAGCAAAAAGTGCCAGAAAGTTGCAAGTGAATAGATTGTTATAAGAGGAAGACAATTTAACCTCTAAGTACTTGATAGCATCAGTCTTCCATCTAAATTTGAAATATAATTTTAAATTATCCAAGGCACTAGGAGGAATATTTACTGGCAAAGCTTCTGTTTTGGAAGTATTCAGTTTGTATCCTGACAGGCCAACATACACCTTTAAAACCTCCACTAGATTAGATAATGTAGTGCGTAGCTTAGTAAGGGTCAAGAGAACATTGTCCGTGAACAAAGAGATCTTGTAAGTTTTGTTCCTGACCTCTACTTCTGAGATATTAGGGTTGAATCATTGCCGCCAATAGTCCTATGGACATTACATATACTGTGCCTTGCGAAAGTATTCGGCTCCCTGAAACTTTTCAACATTTTCCCACATATTATGCTTCAAACATAAAGATACCAAATGTAAATTTTTGGTGAAGAATCAACAACAAGTGGAACACAATTGTAAAGTTGAACAAAATTTATTGGTTATTTTAAATTTTTGTGGAAATTCAAAGACTGAAAAGTGGGCCGTGCAATATTATTCGGCCCCTTTACTTTCAGTGCAGCAAACTCACTCAAGAAGTTCATTGGGGATCTCTGAATGATCCAATGTTGTCCTAAATGTCTAATGATGATAAATATAATCCACCTGTATGTAATCAAGTCTCAGTATAAATGCACCTGCTTTGTGATAGTCTCAGAGTTCTGTTTGCAGCCCAGAGAGCATCATGAAGACCAAGGAACACAACAGGCAGGTCCGTGATACTGTTGTGGAGAAGTTGAAAGCCGGATTTGGATACAAAATGATTTCCAAAACTTTAAACATCCCAAGGAGCACTGTGCAAGCGATCATATTGAAATAGAAGGAGTATTATACCACTGCAAATCTATCAAGACCCGACCGTCCCTCTAAACTTTCATCTCAAACAAGGAGAAGACTGATCAGAGATGCAGCCAAGAGGCCCATGATCACTCTGGATGAACTGCAGAGGTCTACAGGTGAGGTGGGACAGTCTGTCCATGAGACAACAATCAGTCGTACACTGCACAAATCTGGCCTTTATGAAAGAGAGGCAAGAATAAAGCCATTTCTCAAAGATATCCATAAAAAGTCTCATTTAAAGTTTGCAACAAACCACCTGGGAGACACACCATACTTGCAGACGAAGGTGCTATGGTCAGATGAAACCAAAATCAAACTTTTAGGCAACAATGCCAAACGATATGTTTGGTGTAAATGCAACACAGCTCATCACCCTGAACACATCTCTGTCAAACATGGTGGTGGCAACATCATGGTTTAGACCTGCTTTTCTTCAGCAGGGACAGGGAAGATGGTTAAAATTTATGGGAAGATGGATGGAGCCAAATACAGGACCATTCTTGAAGAAAACCTGTTGGAGTCAGCAAAAGACCTGAGACTGGGATGGAGATTTGTATTTCAACTAGACAATTATCCCAAACATAAAGCAATATCTACAATGGAATGGTTCACAAATAAACGTATCCAGGTGTTAGAATGGCCAAGTCAAAGTCCAGACCACAATCCAATCGAGAATCTGTGGAAAGAGCTGAAAACTGCTGTTCACAAACGATTTCCATCAAATCTCACTGAGCTCGAGCTTTTTGCCAAGGAAGAATGGGCAAATATTTCAGTCTCTCAATGTACAAAACTGATAGAGACATACCCCAAGAGACTTGCAGCTGTAATCGCAGCAAAAGGTGGCGCAAAAAAGTATTAGGTTAAAGGGGCTGAATAATATTGCACGCCTCACTTTTCAGTTTTTGAATTTCCACAAAAATTTAAAATAACCAATACATTTTGTTCAACTTGACAATTGTGTTCCACATGTTGTTGATTCTTCACCAAAAATTTACATTTGGTATCTTTATGTTTGAAGCATGATATGTGGGAAAAGGTTGAAATATTTGAGGGAGCCGAATACTTTCGTAAGGCACTGTAGTAAAAGCTATAAAGGGCATCATTGACGTGTGTCATTTGAAATGTTAAATGAGAGAGAGGAATGATATGGTGGTTTGAATGAGGTCAAAAGAGATCTATAAATGTTAGGGCTAGCGGAACGCACCAAATATTAAGACAGATAGAGTATGGTGCGTTCGCAGCCCGGGGTCCACCGTGCAGAGATGGAACCTGCTGCCAAGTAACGACGGACTATATGGCGGTACTCATAAGTATACACACGTGGGTTAAACTTCACCCAACGTGAAGGAAGCGATCCTGTTGCGTCACAGGACTGCGGTACCGCACATAGAGCGCGAGCAAGTAGTCAGCGAACTCAACCCCAACTAGGATTGAAGTCCGATTAGACCCTTGCTGGCATAACACCGCAACTGGGTGTGTAAGGAAACTAAATAACGATTTTAAGGCACAAGAGTGCATGCGGTGCCGCACTGACGAACGTCACTAACCACCCAGGCTTGGGTAAGGAAAGCACAGAGGAAGTGCACGGCGCCGTACTGGCGGTCACAGCAACTGGACGCTGTAATGTGTGATTCGTGCTGTAGGCTAAGTCGGGCGCTAGATAGCAACTATACACCTTCCGCGAACAGACATTCAATAGGGTAGGGGTATCCAAGGACGACTTGCACTCACAACATACACACATTAACAATTGTACACTAGCGCATGGCCGTGCGGTCATGCGCAGTTTATATAGTTGCAGCACAGGAAGTGTCCACAGAAACTTTGCCCTTCCAAGACCTGCCAAGAGGACCAATGGAATGTGCTGCAGAGCCTGAGCACATGACCCTCGATCTCCAACGGGAGATCTTGCCCTGGGCATGCTCAGTGTGTGCAGACAAGGACTTAGTCCCAGAGAAGTCCGCTCGCTGCTGACCAGCACTGACTTTAATGGCAGAAGCTGAAGAAGCAGCAGTAACTCTCTGTACAGCGTGAGACTGAGCAAGACGCTGGGACCGACGTCCCTGCTGAGCAGACTCCACTGCGGCTGGATAAGAATGGGAGACCGCAGCGGAGATGGCTCGAGATTCCCCCTGTGCAGAAGCAGGAACTCGAGACCTAACATTACCCCCCCTCCTAGGGCCCCCCCTCCTTGGGCCTCGCTACGCTCGAAGGCAACAATGAGCTGTGGGGCCCGAATGTTTTCAGCAGGCTCCCATGACCTGTCCTCTGGGCCACAACCCTTCCAATCCACCAGATAGAACTTTTTGCCGCGTACCACCTTGCACCCCAAAATAGCGTTCACCTCGTAATCGTCCGTAGATGAACCCGATGTCCCGGCAGATGACTCGGAAAACCGGGACATGTATACGGGTTTCAAGAGGGACACATGAAAGGTGTCGGTGATACCCAAGCGTGGAGGAAGAGCCAAACGGTAGACCACAGGATTAACCTGTTCGAGAACCTTAAAGGGACCCAAGTAGCGAGGAGCAAACTTAGTGGACTCAACTCGCAGCCTGATGTTACGGGCGGAGAGCCACACCAAGTCGCCAGGAGCAAAGGTTGGAGCGGGACGCCGATGAACATTGGTGGAGGACCTCATTCTCTCCTTGGAGGCCCGAATGGCATCCTGCATGCGGTCCCAAATGTCCCGTGCCTCCACAGCCCAGTCTGCCACCCTGGAGTCAGCAGAAGACACAGGCATGGGCACAGGAACACGCGGATGCTGGCCGTAATTTAGGAGGAATGGAGTCTGACCGGTAGAGTCGGCTACGGCATTGTTAAGTGCAAACTCTGCCCACGGTAGCAAGGATGCCCAGTCATCCTGCCTGGCAGAAACAAAATGTCGTAAATATGTGACCAAGGTCTGGTTGGCCCTCTCTACCAACCCATTCGTCTCGGGATGATATGACGAAGAGAGATTCAACTCAATACTGAGTAGACGACAAAGCTCTCTCCAGAATCGAGACGCAAACTGGGGACCCCGGTCACTAACAATTTTGTCTGGCATACCGTGTAGGCAAAAGATATGCTTGACGAACAAGACAGCCAACGCCCGTGCAGAAGGTAGCCGTGGAAGAGGCACCAAGTGCACCATTTTGGAAAAATGGTCGGTGATCACCCAGATAATGGTGCAGTTACGAGACTTGGGTAAGCCCACCACAAAGTCCATCCCGACCATCTCCCAGGGCCTGTCCGCCACCGGCAGAGGATAAAGCAAACCAGCTGGCCGTTGCCGAGGAGTCTTGTTCTTGGCGCAAGAGACACACGCCCGAACATACTCTGCGACATCACGAGCCATATGCGGCCACCAGTACGTCCTCGCCAGTAACTCAGATGTCCTTTTGGTACCAAATTGTCCACGCACCCTGGACGAATGTGCCCAAGAGAGAACCTCCGGTCGCAAATTGGATGGAACAAAAGTCTTGCCCGGGGGCACAGACTCTAGCGAAACCGGGGCCACAGTTCTCAAGCTCTCGGTGGGGACAATAAGCCGAGGCTCCTCCTCCTCCTCCGCAGATGACACAACGGAGGGAGAGAGAGCGTCGGCCCGAATGTTCTTCTCCCCAGAAAGAAAATGGAGGGTGAAATGAAACCGGGAGAAGAATAAGGACCATCTGGCCTGGCGAGAATTCAACCGCTGGGCTGTCTGCAGGTACACCAAATTTTTATGGTCTGTGAAGACTTGGAAGGGAAAACGTGCACCCTCCAAGAGATGGCTCCACTCCGAGAAAGCCAACTTCATGGCTAGCAACTCCCTATCCCCGATGGAATAATTCTTCTCTGCTGGTGAGAAGGTCTTGGAGAAAAAGAAGCAAGGATGCTTCCGACTTTGAGCATCCTTTTGGAAGAGGACTGCTCCAGCACCAACAGAAGAGGCATCCACCTCCATGATAAATGGCTTATCAACATCGGGGCGATGTAGGATGGGAGCGCTAGCGAAGTGTGACTTTATAGAGTTGAAGGCCTTGGAGACCTTCTCAGACCACAATTTGGGATTCGCCCCCTTCTTGGTGAGGGCAACCAAGGGAGCTACCAAAGTTGAGAAGTGCGGAATGAACTGGCGATAATAATTAATGAACCCCATAAAGCGCTGCACCGCTTTAAGAGAATGGGGTTCCTGCCAGTCCATCACAGCCTGTAGTTTGGCAGGATCCATAGCCAATCCCTGGGCAGAGATGATGTAGCCTAGGAAAGGTAAGGACTCCTGCTCAAACATACACTTCTCCAACTTGGCATAGAGGGAGTTTGCCCGTAGGAGGTCAAAGACTTTGCAAACATCTCTCCGGTGGGAGTCAATATCTGGAGAGTAGATGAGAATATCATCCAGATAGACTACGACCGAAGTGGAAAGCATATCCCGGAAGATATCGTTCACAAAGTCTTGGAAAACGGCTGGGGCATTACAGAGCCCGAAGGGCATCACCAGATATTCATAGTGCCCATCCCTGGTGTTAAAAGCCGTCTTCCATTCGTCCCCCTCACGGATGCGAATCAGGTTGTAAGCACCCCGCAGATCTAGTTTAGTAAATACCCTTGCTCCCCGAAGCCTATCGAAGAGCTCAGATATCAAGGGCAAAGGATACTTGTTCTTAACGGTGATGGCGTTAAGACCCCTGTAGTCTATGCATGGACGCAATTCTCCATTCTTCTTCTGCACGAAGAAGAACCCTGCCCCAGCAGGTGACACTGACTTCCTAATGAATCCTCTTGCCAGATTTTCCTGGATGTACTGTGACATTGCCTCCGTCTCCGGGAGAGATAGCGGAAAGACTCGACCCCGGGGAGGCTCAGCACCAGGCAAGAGATCAATAGGACAGTCATAGGGGCGATGGGGCGGAAGGATCTCCGCCGCCTTTTTGGAGAACACGTCTGCATAAGACCAATACTGCTTGGGGAGAGAGGAAAGATCTGCGGGTACCTCTGTAGTAGCAACCTGAACGCACTCCCTCTGACACCTACCCCCACAAGATTCGCCCCATCCCAGGATTCTGCCAGAGGACCACTCGATATGAGGAGAGTGGTACCGTAGCCAAGGTATTCCCAACAGGACCTCATCAATTCCCTCAGGAATGACGAGTAGAGATATAATCTCCTGATGAGATGGCGACATGGACAGAGTAAAAGGGATGGTCTGGTGTGTTATCTGTGAGGGCAGTGCCGACCCATTCACCACTTGTACCGTTACTGGTTGAGCTAGCATAACCAGGGGTATTGCGTGACGTTGGGCGAAGGCAGAAGACATAAAATTGCCCTCCGCCCCAGAATCCACGCAGAGCTCTACCGAGTGGGAGAATGAGCCTATAGTAATTCTCCCCTTAAAGGACAATTTAGAGGCAAACGTCGCCGTGTTTAGTGTACCTCCACCTACTACCACTAAACGCTGACGTTTCCTCGATCGCTGAGAACATCTGGTGGCTAGATGTCCTGACTGCTGGCAAACATGACAGACCTTGAGTGCACAAGCGGTCCGGGACTTAGATCCCGCTTGTGACACTTCCCTGGCCTCATGTGACTCAGGAACCAGGACCGGAGATTCCAGAGGTTTGGCGAAGGTAGGAGCCAGCCGAAACCTCTGCCTACACTGGGCTCGCTCTAACCTCCGCTCGTTAAAACGGAGGTCAATTCGAGTGGAGACAGTTATTAACTCCTCCAGTGTGGCAGGAATCTCCCTAGTGGCCAGAGCGTCCTTAACGTGGTCAGCCAGGCCCCTCCAAAATATGGGGATAAGAGCTTTATCCGACCAATCCAGCTCAGAAGCTAAAGTGCGGAATTGGACGGCGAATTGACTGACCAAGGACTCACCCTGAGTTAATGCCAGCAGTTGGAGCGCCGTATCATGGGTGACTTGAGGTCCTAAAAAGACCTGTTTCAGAGTGCTCAGAAACAGCGGAGCACTCTGCACCACATGATCGCCACACTCCCACAGCGGCGTAGCCCATTCCAACGCCCTGTCCGACAAAAGAGACACTATAAATCCCACCTTAGCCCGCTCTGTGGGAAAACGTGCAGCCAGGAGCTCGAGGTGAATAGAGCACTGACTCACAAATCCCCTACAAAACTTGCTATCACCAGAAAATTTTTCTGGCAGCGGGAGGCGAGAAAATGTCGGAGCAGGGGTGGCAATGGACAGGGTTGCTGCAGCCACGCTAGCAGCCTGTACAGCAACCGCGGTAACATCCACAGCTGAGGTTGCGCTCTCAAGAGCCGCCAACCTACCCTCCAGCTGCTGGATATACCGCAAGGATTGCTGTTTGTCCGTCATTACTAGCCAGACCCTGGCGCTAGTGTAATGTTAGGGCTAGCGGAACGCACCAAATATTAAGACAGATAGAGTATGGTGCGTTCGCAGCCCGGGGTCCACCGTGCAGAGATGGAACCTGCTGCCAAGTAACGACGGACTATATGGCGGTACTCATAAGTATACACACGTGGGTTAAACTTCACCCAACGTGAAGGAAGTGATCCTGTTGCGTCACAGGACCGCGGTAACGCACATAGAGCGCGAGCAAGTAGTCAGCGAACTCAACCCCAACTAGGATTGAAGTCCGATTAGACCCTTGCTGGCATAACACCGCAACTGGGTGTGTAAGGAAACTAAATAACGATTTTAAGGCACAAGAGTGCATGCGGTGCCGCACTGACGAACGCCACTAACCACCCAGGCTTGGGTAAGGAAAGCACAGAGGAAGTGCACGGCGCCGTACTGGCGGTCATAGCAAATGGACGCTGTAATGTGTGATTCGTGCTGTAGGCTAAGTCGGGCGCTAGATAGCAACCATACACCTTCCGCGAACAGACATTCAATAGGGTAGGGATATCCAAGGACGACTTGCACTCACAACATACACACATTAACAATTGTACACTAGCGCATGGCCGTGCGGTCATGCGCAGTTTATATAGTTGCAGTACAGGAAGTGTCCACAGAAACTTTGCCCTTCCAAGACCTGCCAATAGGACCAATGGAATGTGCTGCAGGGCCTGAGCACATGACCCTCGATCTCCAACGGGAGATCTTGCCCTGGGCATGCTCAGTGTGTGCAGACAAGGACTTAGTCCCAGAGAAGTCCGCTCGCTGCTGACCAGCACTGACTTTAATGGCAGAAGCTGAAGAAGCAGCAGTAACTCTCTGTACAGCGTGAGACTGAGCAAGACGCTGGGACCGACGTCCCTGGTGAGCAGACTCCACTGCGGCTGGATAAGAATGGGAGACCGCAGCGGAGATGGCTCGAGATTCCCCCTGTGCAGAAGCGGGAACTCGAGACCTAACAATATAATGCTCTTTTAGCCATCAGGAAGGTACCAGAGATACCAAAAGTCTTCATAGTCTCAAACAAAAAAGACCAGTTTAGTCAATCAAATGCATTTTTTCTGCTTCAAGGATCAATACAAGGGTTTGTACATTATTTCTATTGGAAGCCTCCAGCAAATCGCCCATCTGGTGTTGTCACCTCCCTGATGAAGGGGATATAACCCACTTGATCCCTATTAATAAGTCTGGGTAGCCAGCAATTAAGCTGATTGGCAAACATGCGGGTCAGAATTTAATAGAACTATTGGATGATAGTTTGAGCAGTCCAGAGGATCCAATCTTGCCTTAGGAACAAGATAAGAGAGAGACAATGTATTCGGTATGGGAGAGCCCTCCAAAAATGAGTTGAACATCTTGGTCATGTGTGGAGTAAGCTCCTCTATAAAAGTCTTACAATACAAATAGGTCAGCCCATCTGCTCCAGGGGATTTACCTAGGGAAAGATCTTTTAAGATATCTACCATCTCGTCCTGAGTGACTGGTTGATTAAGACATGTTAAGGCATCTAGTGGAAGCACTGGGAGATTTAGATTAGAAAAATAATAATTTTGCAGTAGGGTATCTTTATTGTTCACCTTTGAGGAAAGAGTGTCCTGTAGGTTATATAGTTTGCCATATAAATCGTAAAATAGGTTCAAGATTTTTGGATGTATTATAATTAGTGATGAGCGAGTGTGCTCGTTACTCAAGTTTTCCGAGCATGCTCAGGTGTTTTCCGAGTATCTTGTTTGTGCTCATAGAATATGTTTATGTCCCCACTGCTGCATGATTTTCGGCTGTTAGACAACCTGAACACATGCAGGGATTGCCTGTTTGTTATGAAATTGCCACATGTATTCAAGTTGTCTAGCAGCCGCAATTCATGCAGCTGTGGGGACTCAAACATAATCTACGAGCACGCCCAAGATACTCAGAGAACACCCGAGCATGCTCGGAAAACTCAAGTAACGAGCACACCCGCTCATCACTAATTATAATGAGTCTTGCAGTCTTCCCCCCTAAGGGCTTATGTGGGCCTTATTGAATTTTTTGTAGTATTTTTGATTTGTATATAGGAGTAGTTTATCGACTTTACGTAAAGAAATATCTTTTAGCCTATTTCTAATTATCACAACATTCTACAGGACCCCAAGAGAAGGTGAAACCGCCAATTTAAGTTCTGCTTTCATAAGTTGGGAAGTTAGTTTGTTATACTCAAATTTAGCTCTTTTTTCAATCTAGAGCACTCTTATACAGTGGGGAAAAAAATATTTTGTCAGCCACCAATTGTGCAAGTTATCCCACTTAAAAAGATGAAAGAGAGATCTTTTTAAGTGGGAGAACTTGCACAATTGTTGGCTGACTAAATAACTTTTCCCCCCACTGTATAGAATACCCCCTCATCATTGCTTTGTGAGCCTCCCATAACACTGAAGGGGAGGGAACAGAACCATCATTAAGGTGGAAGAAATCTATAACATGTTCCAATAAGGTCTTTCTAAATATGGGATCCTTAATTATAAACTCATTAAGGTGCCAATGACAGGCCCGAGAGGGTTGTTGAGAAGATTTAAGATCTAACACAACAGGAGCATGATCTGACCAGGTAATTTGACCCATCTCCACTTTTTTAAGCATCCTGAGAGATAGTATGTTTGCGAAAAAAATCTATTCTGGTATGATTATGATGAGCAGGAGAATAAAAGGAAAAGGCTATATCTTTGGGGTGATCTGTCCGCCACAGATCAAATAGGGAGTTGGCCCTAATTAATTTCCTGAAGTCCAGCGCCAATCTGACTAAATTTTGCGATGGAGGCCTGTCACCTACAGAATGCCTATCAAATACTTCTGAGAAAGGAACATTAAAATCTTCTCCAATTAATAAAGCCGACGGTGACAGTTCCTGCATTAAAGATAACACTTTCTGCTGGAAACGAATCTGCCCTGCCTTTGAAGCATATATGTTACATAATGTAATGGGCTTACTCTTTAGCATTGCCACTAAAACAACAAACCTACCCCCCAGATCAATGTGAGTGTTGGTCACTTGCAGAGGGCAAGCTGAGGATATTAGGTTCCTCGCCACACCTCCTCTTTTGTTATTGTTAAAAGGTGAGTAAAGGTACCTTCACACATAATGATATTGTTAACGATATCGTTGCATTTTGTGACATAGCAACGATATCGTTAATGAAATCATTATGTGTGACAGTGACCAACGATCAGGCCTCTGCTGGGAGATCGTTGGTCGCTGAAGAAAGTCCAGAACTTTATTTCGTCGCTGGATCTCCCGTGGACATCGCTGGATCGGCGTGTGTGACACCGATCCAGCGATGTCTTCACTGGTAACCAGGGTAAACATCGGGTAACTAAGCGCAGGGCCGCTCTTAGTAACCCGATGTTTACCCTGGTTACCATCCTAAAAGTAAAAAAACAAACAGTACATACCTACCGCTGTCTGTCCCCCGGCGCTGTGCTCTGCACTCCTCCTGCACTGGCTGTGAGCGTCGGTCAGCCGGAAAGCAGAGCGGTGACGTCACCGCTCTGCTTTCCGGCCGCTGTGCTCACACAGACAGTACAGGAGGAGTGCAGAGAAGCAGAGCGCCGGGGACAGACAGCGGTAGGTAAGTATGTACTGTTTGTTTTTTTTACTTTTAGGATGGTAACCAGGGTAAACATCGGGTTACTAAGCGCGGCCCTGCGCTTAGTTACCCGATGTTTACCCTGATTACCGGCATCGTTGGTCGCTGGAGAGCGGTCTGTGTGACAGCTCTCCAGTGACCAAACAGCGACGCTGCAGCGATCCGGATCGTTGTCGGTATCGCTGCAGCGTCACTTAATGTGAAGGGGCCTTAAGATGTAGGAAAGGAACTGAGGGCAAACTTAAACTTCCCTATTAATCATAGTTGGTTTCCTATATAAAGGCTATGCCTGCCCTCTGAGACTTCAATTCTTGTAGTGTGAGTCTCTGTTTCCTAGAGGAATTAAGACCTCTAACGTTCAGTGATATTTTGCAAATCATAGGAAGTGAGGGGGGTAACTCACATGTGCAGAAGACCCTGGGCCTGTCTCCCCTCTAAGATCTCGCACCAGATGATAAATCCCCGGAGTTTTCAGGAAATTGCACCTCTCCCATTTGGAAAGCCATGCCTGAACAAATAGAAAGGGTGGAAACACGAGGGCAGGGAAGACATTGACAAGAATAGAAAAAAACAACATATTGCAAACCATATACAATTAAGAACCATATTTTCCTGGAAAAATCTCTTGGCCCGGAATTACTCCTGTGGACAGACATGAGCCCACTAGGAATGCAGGTAAGGCAACATAACCCCAGGAGAGTTCTCCGAGGGGGTGGAGCCCAAAATTTGACTTGTGCAATGGTGAGAAAAAAGAAAACCTTTAGTATGAAGGAAAATACCATTCCAGCAGGGCAAAATCAGGACCCCTCCAGGCTAATGTTATTGAAACCTTGCAGATAATTCCGCATAACATGAAAGCAGCTCAATATTACTTAAGTACTAATATACGAGTGTACTTGTACCTGCTAGTACTTGTGAAGAAAAGTAAGAGACAATAATATACCAACATCTACTTAGAATAACGCATTAAAGATCAGATTTGTCCAATTCTATTGAGGGTCATCTCAGCAAAGTCTATTAGAAGGAAATCCTCTTGTCCACACTATCTCTTGGTTCTCTTCATTGTCTTCTTTTCTGAGTCAAAACTGGAGGTAGTGGAGCTGCATCAGGAAAAGGAGAGTCTCAGTCCACAATCTTTGGGATCTGCAGCCCCAGAGCTTCACAAAAAAGCTGAGCTGGTAGGTCCTCCAAGGAGCATAATGTCACTGAGATTCCTTCGCTGCGAGCAGTAAGGGCAAAGGAGAAGCCCCATCTACATGGGATATGGAGGTCTTTCAAGATGAGTAATAAGGGTCTGAGGAGCCATCTTTTCTGAAGGGTGAAACGGGACAAATCTGGAAAGAACTGAATCATAGTGCCTATCAGTATGAGATATCTTTCTGTGACATGGCCTTTGCCATGATTTTTTCCTTGGTATTGTAGTCATGAAGGCAACAGACGATGTCACATTGATATGGTGTTGACCTTTTAGGTAGCAAAGCACAATGAGCTCTATAAAATTTGATAAGTGTTAAAGGAGGCTCTCCCAGGATGGAATTAAAGATCTCCTGAAGAATTGATTTGGGGTTTTCTTGATCAAGAGATTCTGGGATACCACTTACCCTAACATTACACCTCCTTCCACTATTGTCAAGATTCTCTAGTTGAATTTGGAGGTCTCTGACAATTCTTTGTTGTGAAAGAGAAAGCAAAGGCCATTCAGCCACATGTGATTTGGTGGTGTCATGATTCCCTACCAAAGAGTCTATCTGGCCGGATAAATGATGCAAATCCTGTCTCACACAAGCAATTTCAGACCTGCGGGTCTCTTTGTCCTCTGCAATAAGGAAATCTTCCTTGGAAGGAAATTGTGAGAGAAATCTCTTCAAAGATGGTAAAGGGAGACTTCCCATTTGACCATCTTCCTCCCCAAAGGACTCCTCTGAGTAATCACTCCAGTCCCCTTCATTGTTAGTAGTGTGAGATACAGTAAATTGGGGGACCTTTCAAAGAAAGTACCATTCCTACTTCTTTATTCATTCTGCTTCTTCCCAGAGGTGTCTTCTTAACCCTGAGGGGCAACGGAGACCCGGCTACATGGCATTGCAGGATGGGGGAGGTGTCCTCCTGTATGTTCTTGTGGTGGCCGTCATCTTGGTGACCACATTGCTCATTCTGAGCCTACTGCTGCTGTGATGTATGACCCACACACCTGTCTTCCTTAATCCTTCCAAGACTGCAGTCTCTGGGTGAAGTCTGCATCTTCTCTCCTCCAATACCCAGAAGCACAGCATCCTCCCCTTGCTGTACAGTCATCTCCTCCTCCCAGCAAGATGGTGCCCAGACCCCCATGCCTGCCTGCTCTCGCAGGAGGAAAGTGCCCAGAGTCGTAATGGGGGTGGATGAAAAGGTTCCCGTTTACGCAGGAGTCTTCACTCTCCTGGAACCCATTATAGGAGTGAGGGAGAAAGCCGGTACATTTAAAGCTGTAGGAAAGCTAAGCCCCCCCGTGAGGGCTTGTTTTTGCTGGACGTTTTTGTTGACGTATTTATTGGTATCATTTACAGGCTCAGGTCATTTTTTCACTTTCTATTCTGAATGTTGGCAATCAGAACAAACAAACACCAAGGATTCAGGATTTTTTTTTCTTTATATGCCATTCTGTATATGGTAAAATTTTTAAGGCAGCTTTATTCTTTGGGTCAGTACGATTGCAGCAATAACCCATTTATATCTTTCTGTTTGTTTTGGCGCTTTTACACAATAAAAACTACTTTATACAAACAACAATTATTTTTGCATCGCTTTATTCTGAGAGCTATAACTTTGCTAGTTTTCATCTGCTATAGCTATACTGCAGCTGTTTGTTTTTTTTGCAGTACAAGGTGACATTTTCAGGGGTACCATTTTTATTTACATTTGTATTTTTTTTTTCACTTTTTAACCTTTTTATATAGTCCCACTACGGGACTTTTACTTTCTGCACTCTTATTTGTTTTATCTTATAACCTTTCAGTGCTACAGACACAAGTTTGTTAGATCATGCACTGCTCATGATCATACTATCTTGCTAGTGCCTGGTGACTTGGATGTCATCATGACAATATTGGGTCACTATGGCAATGATTGGGTCCCCGCTAAGACATCATGAGAGCGCCGATACAGGGGTAGAGGGGTTTTGTTCCCTCTTCCTGCTTGCTGAATGATCGCAGTACTTAATGGGTTAAAGTGCAGGCACCGCTACTTTCATTATGAGACTGGTTTCAGTCATCAGAATCAGCTGAACCCCAGCAGCAATTGCATTCACACAGCCTCTGTGCGGAACTTGCCAACCTGGATGTATGGATACGTTTAAGGTCGTAAAGGGGTTAAAGCTTACAAAAGTTCTTTAATGACTTACAGAGTAAAATACAAATCACCCTAAATTGTACCCATAAAAACTAGCAATTATCCATTGATTTCAATAATCTTAAATATTAGATAATCTGAGAAATGTATAGTTTAGATATGTATAAAGATATATCCATAAGAAAAGCATTTATGCTTAGAAAATGTAAATGTGTTTGGAAGCCTTTATCACAAATTATCTATAAATTTTCATGTTAAGCGTTCTTTAACAGAACTTATTTGTCAACCCTTCACAACCTTCTGGGAATGACCATTGATGAACACTAATGCTCATGTGTTTTAGTGTGCAGAACTTAAATATAATTTCAAGTTCATGAACTATATTTAATCTCTGAATCCAATTGAATTTTAGAACATTTCTGTGGGAGATTTCTGCGAAAATGCAAATTAAGCTTTTTAAGGTGAAGTATGTTGACAGAAACCACTGAGACTCTGAGTTATCCTGATACTAGGAACAGCCTCATAGAACAGTAATTGCTTATTGGACATGTTTGAGGATAACCACACAGCTAGTCGATTATTTCAGGAACTGGATAATTTTCAAATTCTTATTTCAGCTTGCGTCTCTATAACACTGATAAATTGCACATGCATGGCACGTCTCGAAATCACAGAGAACTGTGTCTGCATGATTTGTTTTCAGCAAGAATTAATTTGTAAAATAAATTAATGGCCGGTGTATGGACATGGGGGCACTCATTTGTTGAGTCTGCTTTATTTAGTGTGCTAGAACAAAATCATGGCAAATACAAATCCAAAATAAACTGTACTTTGAATACAGGCATTTGGCTCCTCTGTTCCAGATGATCTGACATCAAAGGCATTTGCTGCCATTTCATGGGACACATCTGATTTGAAAATCTGTGGGTATCCATTTGTGTAGGCACATAAAAAAACACATGAAACAAATACATTATAGCCAAATAGATTTATGACCAATACTGATTTACTTTTCAGGGAGTTGTTTCAATAGAAAATGTTTTATCTTCTTGTTCTGCTTGAAATACCCTGATTTACTATGAGTTCAGTTTATTAAACATTGCCGGGTGAGATGAGAAGACTCCAATAAAATTAGCAATCCAAGTACAAAGCAGGAAAATAAAATATAGCTTAGAACAATCATCTCTAAACAATGCACATCTGCCATTTTTCAGGTCTAGTTTCACATTACATAAAAATAATAAAACATACTGTAATTGAAATGTTACATTATAGTGATGTTGTCATAACTTTCTGCTGAAATAAGAAAAACTTTACAAATTTGAATGCAAACCCTCCCCCTAATCTTTTGCAACCAACAGTATTACATCTGCCCACCCCCATGTGTATTTGATAGTAACAAGTTATCGGTGTTCTGTTGTCATGTTCTGTTTTTTAAAGGATGTCAGCAGGATTTCAAGGATTTCACTATTTATACGCGCATGTAGGACTTTCAAGCACAAGACCAGCAATACTTTTACTTAAGGTACCGTCACACTAAGCGACGCTGCAGCGATACCGACAACGATCCGGATCGCTGCAGCGTCGCTGTTTGGTCGCTGGAGAGCTGTCACACAGACAGCTCTCCAGCGACCAACGATGCCGGTAACCAGGGTAAACATCGGGTTACTAAGCGCAGGGCCACGCTTAGTAACCCAATGTTTACCCTGGTTACCATCGTTAAAGTAAAAAAAACAACCACTACATACTTACCTACCGCTGTCTCTCCCCGGCGCTCCGCTTCTCTGCTCTGGCTGTGAGCGCCGGGCAGCCGGAAAGCAGAGCGGTGACGTCACCGCTCTGCTTTCTGGCCGCTATGCTTACAGCCAGTGCAGGAGGAGAGCAGAGAAGCAGAGCGCCGGGGACAGACAGCAGTAGGTAAGTATGTAGTAGTTGTTTTTTTTACTTTAACGATGGTAACCAGGGTAAACATCGGGTTACTAAGCGTGGCCCTGCGCTTAGTAACCCGATGTTTACCCTGGTTACCAGCGAAGACATCGCTGAATCGGCGTCACACATGCCGATTCAACGATGTCAGCGGGAGATCCAGCGACGAAACAAAGTTCTGGACTTTCTTCCCCGACCAGCGATATCACAGCAGGGGCCTGATCGCTGCTGCCTGTCACACTGGACGATATCGCTAGCCAGGACGCTGCAACGTCACGGATCGCTAGCGATATCGTCTAGTGTGACGGGGCCTTTAGACAGTCTGTTCCTCCATTACTGGGAAATCAGCATTTTTATCAATATGCAAAAAAAGCTGTAGCTCTGTAGCCTCTCTCACTCCAGCTCAATTCCTTGCCATGTACACCCAACACTGCCTTCTGCTTGACTGACAACTCTTTTGCCACACAGCACAGCAGGAGGTGGCGCTAGATGGGGATTAGAGCTGGAATGACAGAAGCTTCAGATCTTCTGCTTAATTTGCATATCAATTAAATCACTGATTTCTCAGTAGTGGAGGAACAGACTGGCCATGTAAACAGTATTGCTGGACTTGTCTTTGAAAGAGATAGATGCATGCATAAATAGTTTGTGGGTGAAATCCTGTTGACAGATTCTCTTTAATAGTTTTTACCCTTCTCTTTGATGGCAAGTGATATGATATCTTAATCCATTAGTGTTTGAATGATTTTGAACCTCAAACACCAAGGTCTTTTGAGCCCTTGGAACCTTAAACTTTTAGACCTAATAGTTTGGGAGCAACTGGAATTTGACAGACATATTCTGTGTTATGATTGCCAGATATTTTTTTTACCAAAATGACTATTGCATTTTTGATCTCTTGAATTAAGGAGAGAGAGCGCACATAGGGCGATAAAATTGATAATTTGGATGACAATACACGGTAGGTGCACTCACCTTTAGAGGTTATGAAAAGTCACAACCCCTTGCAGAATATGAGAAGAAACAGTGGTCGCTGCAGACTCCCGTGGATACCAATGTGACAAAGAAGGAAGGAGAAGACCGGGTTTCTCAATGTATCCACGCTGACCACACACAATTGAAATGTTCTTGAAAGCTTTATTGTGCCGACGCATTTCGTAGCAATCTGGCACTTTCTCAGGGCCAAAGATTTTCATTTTCAAATCTTTGGCCCTGAGTAAGTGGCAGATTGCTACGAAACGCGTCGGCACAATAAAGCTTTCAAGAACATTTCCATCATGTGTGGTCAGCGCGGATACATTGAGAAACCCGTTCTTCTCCTTCCTTCTTTGTCATGTTGACCTCTTGACACTTATCTTTTTGCCACCATTAATATTCTGTCCACTACAGGTGACATTTTAAGGTGAGAATATCTCTTTAATATTTAATACTTTCAACTATGTCTAATTTACTTTCTCTTCATAGCCGGAAACTAACCTTTGCTGAAAATGAATGCGCAAGTTTTTAAAGACCACTTTTACACAGGTGTCCTCTGTTCTGCAATTTTAATTATTTTACATCAGAACTAAGAGTGGATCTGAATCATGGAAATGGTGTGAAAGTGTTCCACTGTATTTTATGGTTTATTTAGAAAGTCAATGGGGGGCTACATTAACTATGGCGTTGTACATGCCAATCTCAATGAAGGGGCTAGGTGGAGTAGAATGCTCCGAATTCATCAACGTGCACATTAGGCACCATCACGATCATGCTGCGCCCTCTTAGGCAGAGTTGGCCAGGAAGGATTTTTGTACAACGTATTTTTCAAGGTGTTTTACACAATACGCTCTCATGAGTAAGTCCCTTTATCTCAGATTTTATTTTACAGAAATAGGGTAGTAAAAACTATAAAAGAGAAAAAAAGTAGATTAGTAAGCATTTGCAATAAAGAATGCAGAATAACTGTACATCTTACAAAATGTGTAATTTTTTATTATTTTTTTAAAATAATAATTACCGTATATACTTGAGTATAAGCCAACCCGAGTATAAGCCGACCCCCCTAATTTTGCCACAAAAAACTGGGAAAACTTAATGACTCGAGTATAAGCGTAGGGTGGAAAATGCAGCAGCTACCGGTAAATTTCAAAAATAAAAATAGATACCAGTAAAAGTAAAATTAATTGAGACATCAGTAGTTTAAGTGTTTTTGAATATCCATATTGAATCAGGAGCCCCATATAATACTCCATACAGTTTATGATGGCCCCATAAGATGCTCCATATTAAAATATGCCCCACATCGGCTCCGACGGTGGAATGAGGAGCAGGTGAATATCGCGCACTGTCCATCATACTTACGTGCTCCTTCCGCCGTCGCTGCACATCTGTTTCCCCGGCGTCGCATTTTCTTCCTGTAGTGAGTGGTCACCGTTACCGCTCATTACAGTAATGAATATGCGGCTCCACCCCTATGGGAGATGGAGCCGCATATTCATTACTGTAATGAGTGGTAGCATGTGACCGCTCAGTACAGGAAGAAGCTGGGGAGCCAGGGACCTGCAGGGACCACGCCAGGAGCAGGTGAGTATAATTAGACAGCCCCCGCTCCCCTCTCCTGCCGACCCATGGGTATGACTCGAGTATAAGCCGAGAGGGGGACTTTCAGCCCAAAAAAGTGGGCTGAAAATCTCGGCTTATACTCGAGTATATACGGTATAATAGAAGAGCCCTTGCAATTCTTTACAACTGACAATCTTGGCCTCTCTAACTTCAGATGATTCTGTGGTCTTTTGTCACTTTCCCATTTTGAATTTTGGTGCAAAGTCACAACATTGAGTTTTTGTATTAATGAAAACATTTCTGAAAAAGTAACTTGCCTGTTTGATTAAATCATTCTTAAGTACAAAATGCTTCATCCTTATGTCTTTGTGATCCCTATTCAATTTTTAATTGTAATATATCCTGTCACAGAATAAATTAAGACCTGGCCGTTTTTTGCAATTCTGACCAGTGTCCTTTTATGAGGTAATAACTCAGGAACGCTTCAATGGATCCTAGCGGTTCTGATATTGTTTTTTCATGACATATTGGGCTTCATGTTAGTGGTAAATTTAGGTCAATAAATTCTGTGTTTATTTGTGATAAAAACGGAAATTTGGCAAAAATTTAGAAAATTTCGCAATTTTCACATTTTTAATTTTTATTCTGTTAAACCAGAGAGTTATGTGACACAAAATAGTTAATAAATAACATTTCCCACATGTCTACTTTACATCAGCACAATTTTGGAAACAAAATTTTTTTTTTGCTAGGAAGTTTTAAGGGTTAAAATTTGACCAGCGATTTCTCATTTTTACAACGAAAATTAAAAAACCATTTTTTTTAGGGACCACCTCACATTTGAAGTCAGTTTGAGGGGTCTATATGGCTGAAAATACCCAAAAGTGACACCATTCTAAAAACTGCACCCCTCAAGGTGCACAAAACCACATTTAAGAAGTTTATTAACCCTTCAGGTGCTTCACAACAGCAGAAGCAACATGGAAGGAAAAAATGAACATTTAACTTTTTAGTCACAAAAATGATCTTTTAGCAATAATTTTTTTATTTTCCCAATGGTAAAAGGAGAAACTGAACCACGAAAGTTGTTGTCCAATTTGTCCTGAGTACGCTGATCCCTCATATCTGGGGGTAAACCACTGTTTGGGTGCAACGGCAGGGCTTGGAAGGGAAGGAGCGCCATTTGACTTTTTGAATGAAAAATTATCTCCATCGTTAGCGAACACCATGTCGCGTTTGGAGAGACCCTGTGTGCCTAAACATTGGAGCTCCCCCACAAGTGACCCCATTTTGGAAACTAGACCCCCCAAGGAACTTATCTAGATGCCTAGTGAGCACTTTAAACCCTCAGGTGCTTCACAAATTGATCCGTAAAAATGAAGAAGTACTTTTTTTCACAAAAAATTTATTTTCGCCTCAATTTTTTCATTTTCACATGGGCAACAGGATGAAATGGATCCTAAAATTTGTTGGACAATTTCTCCCGAGTACGTCGATACCTCACATGTGGGGGTAAACCACTGTTTGGGCACACGGCAGGGCTCGGAAGGGAAGGCGCGCCTTTTGACTTTTTGAATGGAAAATTAGCTCCAATTGTTAGCGGACACCATGTCGCGTTTGGAGAGCCCCTGTGTGCCTAAGCATTGGAGCTCCCCCACAAGTGACTCCATTTTGGAAACTAGACCCCCCAAGGAGCTTATCAAGATGCATACTGAGCACTTTAAACCCCCAGGTGCTTCACAGAAGTTTATAACGCAGAGCCATGAAAATAAAAAATTATTATTCTTTCCTCAAAAATGATTTTTAGCCTGGAATTTCCTATTTAGCCAAGGGTAATAGGAGAAATTGGACCGCAAATGTTGTTGTCCAGTTTGTCCTGAGTACGCAGATACCCCATATGTGGGGGTAAACCACTGTTTGGGCGCACGGCAGGGCTCGGAAGGGAAGGCACGCCATTTGGCTTTTTAAATGGAAAATTAGCTCCAATCATTAGCGGACACCATGTCGCGTTTGGAGAGCCCCTGTGTGCATAAACATTGGAGATCCCCCACAAATGACCCCATTTTGGAAATTAGACCCCCAAAGGAACTAATCTACATGTGTGGTGAGCACTTTGAACCCTCAAGTGCTTCACAGAAGTTTATAACGCAGAGCCATGAAAAAAAATAAAAAATTCTTTTCTCATAAATGATATTTTAGCCCGCAATTTTTTATTTTCCCAAGGGTAACAAGAGAAATTTGACCCCAAACATTGTTGTTCAGTTTCTCCTGAGTACGCTGATCCCCCATATGTGGGGGTAAACCACTGTTTGGGCACATGCCGGGGCTCGGAAGTGAAGTAGTGACGTTTTGAAATGCAGACTTTGATGGAATGGTAAGCGGGCATCACGTTGCGTTTGCAGAGCCCCTGATGTGGCTAAACAGTAGAAACCCCCCAAAAGTGACCCCATTTTGGAAACTAGACCCCGAAAGGAACTTATCTAGATATGTGGTGAGCACTTTGAACCCCCAAGTGCTTCACAGAAGTTTATAACGCAGAGCCGTGAAAATAATTAATAAGTTTTCTTTCCTCAAAAATAATTTTTTAGCCCAGAATATTTAATTTTCCGAAGGGTAATAGGAGAAATTTGATCCCAATATTTGTTGTCCAGTTTCTCCTGAGTACGGTGATTCCCCATATGTGGGGGTAAACTACTGTTTGGGCACATGCCGGGGCTCGGAATTAAAGTAGTGACGTTTTGAAATGCAGACTCTGATGGAATGCTCTACGGGCGTCACGTTGCGTTTGCAGAGCCCCTGATGTGGCTAAACAGTAGAAATCCCCCACAAGTGACCCCATTTTGGAAACTAGACCCTGAAGGGAACTTATCTAGATATGTGGTGAGCACTTTGAACCCCCAAGTGCTTCACAGACGTTTACAACGCAGAGCCGTGAAAATAAAAAATCATTTTTCTTTCCTCACAAATGATGATTTAGCAAGCAATTTTTTATTTTCTCAAGGGTAACAGGAGAAATTGGACCCCAATAATTGTTGCGCAGTTTGTCCTGAGTATGCTGGTACCCCATATGTGGGGGTAAACCACTGTTTGGGCACACATCGGGGCTCGGAAGTGAGGGAGCACCATTTGACTTTTTGAATACAAGATTGGCTGGAATCAATGGTGGCGCCATGTTGCGTTTGGAGACCCCTGATGTGCCTAAACAGTGGAAACCCCTCAATTCTACCTCCAACATTAACCCCAACACACCCCTAACCCTAATCCCAACTGTAGCCATAACCCTAATTACAACCCTAACCCCAACACACCCCTAACCACAACCCTAACCTCAACACACACCTAACCCTAACCACAACCCTAATTCCAACCCTAACCCTATGGCTATGTGCCCACGTTGCGGATTCGTGTGAGATTTTTTAGCACCATTTTTGAAAAATCCGCGGGTAAAAGGCACTGCGTTTTACCTGCGGATTTACAGCGGATAGCCAGTGTTTTTTGTGCGGATTTCACCTGCGGATTCCGATTGAGGAACAGGTGTAAAACACTGCAGAATCTGCACAAAGAATTGACATGCTGCGAACAATACAACGCAGCGTTTCCGCACAGTATTTTCCACACCATGGGCACAGCGGATTTGGTTTTCCATATGTTTACATGGTACTGTAAACCTGTTGGAACACTGCTGCGAATCCGCAGCCAAATCCGCACCATGTGCACATAGCCTAATTCTAAAGGTATGTGCACATGCTGCGGAAAACGCTGCGGATCCGCAGCAGTTTCCCATGAGTTTACAGTTCAATGTAAACCTATGGGAAACAAAAATCGCTGTACACATGCTGCAGAAAAACTGCACGGAAACGCAGCGGTTTACATTCCGCAGCATGTCACTTCTTTCTGCGGATTCCGCAGCGGTTTTACAACTGCTCCAATAGAAAATCGCAGTTGTAAAACCGCAGTGAAATGCGCAGAAAAACCGCGGTAAATCTGCGATAAATCCACAGCGGTTTAGCACTGCGGATTTATCAAAATCCGCTGTGGAAAAATCCACGGAGGACCAGAATATGTGTGCACATACCGAAACCCTAACCCTAACCCTACTTCTAACTCCAACCTTAGTGGAAAAAAAAAATTCTTTATTTTATTATTGTCCCTACCTATGGGGGTGACAAAGGGGGGGGGGTCATTTACTGTTTTTTTTTTATTTTGATCACTGTGAGGTTTTATCACAGTGATCAAAATTCACATTGGAACGAATCTGCCGGCCGGCAGATTCGGCGGGCGCACTGCGCATGCGCCCGCCATTTTGGAAGGTGGCAGCGCCCAGGAAAGAAGACGGACGGACCCCGGGCGGCTCGGTAAGTATGATGGCGTGGGGGGGGAGCACGGGGGGGTGGATCGGAGCATGGGGGGATGGATCGGAACATGGGGGGGTGGATCGGAGCATGGGGGGATGGATCGGAACATGGGGGGGTGGATTGGAGCACGGGGGGTGGATCGCAGTGCCGGGAGGTGGATCGCAGTGCGGGGGGGTGGATCGGAGTGCAGGGGGGATGGATTGTAGCACGGGGGGTGGGATTGTAGCACGGGGGGAGCGGACAGGAGGACGGGGGAGCGGAGCACAGGACGGAGGGGAGTGGACCACAGATCGGGGGGCTGGGGGGGCGATCGGTGGGGTGGGGGCACAACAGTGTTTCCAGCCATGGCCGATGATATTGCAGCATCGGCCATGGCTGGATTGTAATATTTCACCAGTTTTTTAGGTGAAATATTACAAATCGCTCTGATTGGCAGTTTCACTTTCAACAGCCAATCAGAGCGATCGTAGCCACGGGGGGTGAAGCCACCCCCCCTGGGCTAAAGTACAACTCCTCCTGTCCCTGTAGGCTGGGTGAAATTACAGTTAACCCTTTCACCCGGCCTGCAGGAGCCCAATCCGGCCATGACGCATATGCTGCATCACAGGTCGGAATGGCACAGGTTTTCATGACGCATACGGTGCGTCAAAGGTCGGGAAGGGGTTAATGAACACAACTGTAAATACAGTGGCAGACTGCATATTGATCACAACTCCTCTAACAACCACAAGAATGTTTTTAAAACTCAATTGAGAGATTATTCTTGACTGTGCAAAATGAGCCAATCTAAATAAACACTGTACAAATCAAACAATTCCTGTGGTCAAGTTTTTGTTCCAGTCACGCCAACAGTGTGGAACTCCACACAGTCGAGCATTGCATTCTCAGGTCTTGCCCAGGCATGGTTTTGGACAAAGTAGAACGATGTGCAAAAGTTTAAAATGAGGCCCCAAATGCTAACATATTGCACCATCACACTCAAACATTTACATTTAATTTACATACCATGAGTTCAGGCCATTAAATGAGCATGGTCTACAATATTGAAGTTGTTCTGCGCTTGTTTCCTGGCCTCTTAACACCGGCTGATGATTAACAATGGGCACAGAATGATCAGTAGTAGATCAATCTGTCCCCATACAGCATCATATTATCATCAGCACATCTGCACTTTACACCAGGCGATTTTCTGTGGAGAACGATGATTTCTGCTCTGCCATAAACAATTCCATCACCCAAAGATACATGCTGGAGCACACTTTGAGTAGTATGTGCGAGGAGGTGATGGTCCCACAGGAAGAGTAGGAAGCAGAGGAGGATGCGGAAGGGATAATATCTCACATTTCCAGACTGTCGTTGCACAGGTGGATGCCATGGGAGGGTGGCTTACAGCTATCAAAGGGGGCTTAATGTACCAGACAAACTATTAGTGAAGATGCAGGAGCCGAGGAACAAATGGAAGAGGATAAGGTCATGGACACGCCACAGTCAGGAGATGAAGAGTATAATAATACACTCTCTGTTAGGCCAGCGTCACACTCAGCGTATAAAAATACGGTCTGTAATTTACGGTCGTAATACGCTGAAAAGTCCCCAAAATAGTGGTCCGTATCTCCTCCATAGGCAGGGTGTGTCAGCGTATTTTGCGCATGGCATCCTCCGTATGTAATCCGTATGGCATCATTACTGTGAGATTTTCTCGCAGGCTTGCAAAACCAACATACGGATATACAAGGGATCCATGTGCTCAAAAAATAATAAAAACATACAGTGGGGCAAAAAAGTATTTAGTCAGTCAGCAATAGTACAAGTTCCACCACTTAAAATGATGAGAGGCGTCTGTAATTTACATCATAGGTAGACCTCAACTATGGGAGACAAACTGAGAAAAAAAATCCAGAAAATCACATTGTCTGTTTTTTTAACATTTTATTTGCATATTATGGTGGAAAATAAGTATTTGGTCAGAAACAAACAATCAAGATTTCTGGCTCTCACGGACCTGTAACTTCTTCTTTAAGAGTCTCCTCTTTCCTCCACTCATTACCTGTAGTAATGGCACCTGTTTAAACTTGTTATCAGTATAAAAAGACACCTGTGCACACCCTCAAACAGTCTGACTCCAAACTCCACTATGGTGAAGACCAAAGAGCTGTCAAAGGACACCAGAAACAAAATTGTAGCCCTGCACCAGGCTGGGAAGACTGAATCTGCAATAGCCAACCAGCTTGGAGTGAAGAAATCAACAGTGGGAGCAATAATTAGAAAATGGAAGACATACAAGACCACTGATAATCTCCCTCGATCTGGGGCTCCACGCAAAATCCCACCCCGTGGGGTCAGAATGATCACAAGAACGGTGAGCAAAAATCCCAGAACCACGCGGGGGGACCTAGTGAATGAACTGCAGAGAGCTGGGACCAATGTAACAAGGCCTACCATAAGTAACACACTACACCACCATGGACTCAGATCCTGCAGTGTCAGACGTGTCCCACTGCTTAAGCCAGTACATGTCCGGGCCCGTCTGAAGTTTGCTAGAGAGCATTTGGATGATCCAGAGGAGTTTTGGGAGAATGTCCTATGGTCTGATGAAACCAAACTGGAACTGTTTGGTAGAAACACAACTTGTCGTGTTTGGAGGAAAAAGAATACTGAGTTGCATCCATCAAACACCATACCTAGTGTAAAGCATGGTGGTGGAAACATCATGCTTTGGGGCTGTTTCTCTGCAAAGGGGCCAGGACGACTGATCCGGGTACATGAAAGAATGAATGGGGCCATGTATCGTGAGATTTTGAGTGCAAACCTCCTTCCATCAGCAAGGGCATTGAAGATGAAACGTGGCTGGGTCTTTCAACATGACAATGATCCAAAGCACACCGCCAGGGCAACAAAGGAGTGGCTTCGTAAGAAGCATTTCAAGGTCCTGGAGTGGCCTAGCCAGTCTCCAGATCTCAACCCTATAGAAAACCTTTGGAGGGAGTTGAAAGTCCGTGTTGCCAAGCGAAAAGCCAAAAACATCACTGCTCTATAGGAGATCTGCATTGAGGAATGGGCCAACATACCAACAACAGTGTGTGGCAACCTTGTGAAGACTTACAGAAAACGTTTGACCTCTGTCATTGCCAACAAAGGATATATTACAAAGTATTGAGATGAAATTTTGTTTCTGACCAAATACTTATTTTCCACCATAATATGCAAATAAAATGTTAAAAAAACAGACAATGTGATTTTCTGGATTTTTTTTCTCAGTTTGTCTCCCATAGTTGAGGTCTACCTATGATGTAAATTACAGACGCCTCTCATCTTTTTAAGTGGTGGAACTTGCACTATTGCTGACTGACTAAATACTTTTTTGCCCCACTGTATATACTGTATATATATATATATATGTTAGTGAGACACATATATATATATATATATATATATATATTAATATTTCATCCAGCGCGAGATAGCTTAAAAGCCGGTAATTCAATTGCCGGCTTTTACTATCTCCTTCCTAAACCTGACATGATTTGAGACATGGTTTACATACAGTAAACCATGTCATATCCCCCTTTTATTTGCATATTCCACACTACTAATGTTAGTAGTGTGTATGTGCAAAATTTAGCCGTTCTAGCTATTAAATTAAAGGGTTAAATGGCGGAAAAAATTGGCGCAATTTTCTCCGCCATAGTAGTAAAGCCAGTGACTGAGGGCAGATATTAATAGCCTGGAGAGGGTCCACGGTTATTGGCCCCCCCTGGCTAAAAACATCTGCCCCCAGCCACCCCAGAAAAGGCACATCTGGCACTTGGCCACTCTCTTCCCATTCCCGTGTAGCGGTGGGATATGGGGTAATGAAGGGTTAATGCCACCTTGCTATTGTAAGGTGACATTAAGCCAGATTAATAATGGAGAGGCGTCAATTATGACACCTATCCATTATTAATCCAATAGTATGAAAGAGTTAAAAAAAACACACACACATTATTAAAAAGTCTTTTAATGAAATAAACGCACCGTTTGTTGTAATATTTTATTGTACACTCAATCCACTCGCTGAAGACCCTCGCTCTGTGACAAAGAAAAAATAATAAACCAACAATATACATACCTTCTGAGGATCTGTAACATCCCACGTTGTAAATCCATCTGAAGGGGTTAATTTTTTTTACACCCAGGAGCTCTGCTAATGCAGCGCTGCTCGTGGCTGTAATCCCCAGCAAATGAATGGAAACTAGGTCAATGACCTGTAGTTACCTTCATTCGCGGTGAGGCGCCCTCTGCTGGTTGTCCTCATTTGAACTCGAGCCTGGGAACTTTTCTGATTTTTTCCCACGCTCGAAGGACATCCAGCAGAGGGCGCCTCACCGCGAATGAAGGTAAGTATAGGATTTTGAAATGTGGAGACTTCAAGTTGGGTCTCAATCTGGTGGGTTGCTTGTGGTGGAAGGTTTTCAGAGGCCTATTATCATATTTCTATTCTGTGGAAATTGATTCCACTTTAGTGGTATGTCGCAATTATTTTTTGAAATGTGGAGACTCCAAGTTGGGTGTACATCTGGTGGGTTACCAGTAGTAAAAGGTGTGTAAGGCCTCTTTCACACATCCGTCGTTTGGCCAACGTTGTTTTGGAGAAAAAACACATCCTGCAAAGTTGCCAGCAGGATGCGTTTTTCTCCACAGACTTGCATTAGCGATGCATTGCAACGTATGGCCACACATCGCAACCGTCGTGCAACGGTTGCATCGTGATTTTGCAGCCCGTCGTGATGAAAAAACGTTCAATGTAACGATTTTTTCATCCTCAGGAACTGCCATTTCTGACCGTGCATGCGCGGCCGGAACTCCACCTCCTCCTCCCCAGAACTCATAATGGGCAGCGGATGCATCTGAAAAATGCATCCGCTGCCCACGTTATCCACTATTTGCACAACGTCCTTCGGTACATCGGGCCGACGGTTTGCGAGGGGCCCGTACCGACAGATGTGTGAAAGAGGCCTTAGAGGTCTATTATACTGTTTCCACTCTGTGGAAACTGGTGCCACTTTTGTGCTGTGTGACAATATTTTTTAAATGTGAAGACTCCAAGTTCAGTCTCCATCTAGTGGGTTGGCCATGCAAGTAGGTCAGACAGGCATGCATGCACTTACCTTCAGTCAACTAACTGTGTTAATTTCCTTACATTTTTCACTGCCAATATTACTGTATGAAACTGATGCTTGTGCCATCCGAGTGTGGCTGCAATAAAAAAAAATACATTAGAGTTGTTGCAACAGTTATGAGGTCTCCCAGCTGAGAAGGCTTACGCAGCTCCTCTAACCACCAGGTCCTCATTGAAACTTCAATTCCAAACTGTAAATGTTGGACCTGAGACTAATACCTCATGCATTACTGCTTATGTGCCATTATAACAGGTTCTACTGTGGACCAATTGATCATTTAACTACCTGTGCTACTATTCTTACATTTTTCTATCAATAATAGTCTATGAAACTGATGTTTGTGCCATCTGAGTGTGGCTGGAATGAAAAAAATTAGGTGTTGCATCAGCTATCAGGTCTCCCAGCTAAGAAGGCTTACACCAATCCCTTAACCACCATGTCCTCATTGAAACTTCAGTTGCAAGCTGTAAATACTTGGCCAGACCATGATGCCTTATACATGGGCCATGGCTGACTGCTTCTGTGCCATTATGGAAAGGTTCTACTCTGGGTCAATTGATGAGTCATTTACCTGTGTTCCTATTCTCAAATTTTTCTACTAATAGTAGTCTATGAAACTGATGTTTGTGCCATCTGAGTGTGGCAGGAATTAAAAAAAATGTAAAGGATTTGCATGAGGTGTGAGGTCTCCCAGCTAAGAAGGGTACAAGAAGGTTACAAAAAAAATCCCAACCTCTGATGATCCCCCGGAGCAGCATAAAATTCATTATCATTAAATAGAAAGATCATGGTTCCACAACAAACTTACCAAGAGAGGGCCACTTACCAAAACTCTCAGCCCAGACCAGGAGGGCATTAGGCAGAGAGGTAGCACAGAGACCAAATTTAACCCTGAAAAAGCTGCAGAGTTCCCAAGTAGAGACTGTAGTATCTGTCCATATACTGTAACCACAGTAAGCGGCACACTCCATAGAGGTGGCCTTTATGAAAGAGTGGGCAGAAAAAAGCCTTTATTTACACACAAAAATTGTAAGGCTTATTTTGAGTTTGCCAAAAGGCATGTGGGAGACTCCCTAAATGTATGGAGGAAAGTGCTGTGGTCCAATGAGACCAAAATTGAACTATTTGGCCACCAAAATAAAATCTATGTCTGGTGCCAAGCCAACACAGTTCATCGCCCAAGAAAACATTCCCTACAGTGAAACATGGTAACGGCAGCATCATACTATGGGGATGTTTTTCTTCAGCAGGGATAGACAAGATGGTCCAAGTCAAGGGAAAGATGGATAGTGCAAAATACAGTGATATTCTCAAGCAAACCTGTTTCAGTCTGTCAGTGATTTTACACTGGGACAGAGGTTCATCTTCCAACAAGACAATGACCCAAAGTATACTGTTAAAGCAACCTTTTGAGTGGTTTAATGAGAACCATGCAAATGTTTTCGAGTTGCCTAGTCAAACCCTAGACCGTAATTCATTTGACAATCTGTGATCATGCTTGTAGATTGTTCTTCACCAGTGGAAGCCATCTAGCTTGAAGGTGCAGGATCAGTCTTGAGGAATGGGCAAAAATCCCAGTAGCAAGATGTGGAAAGCTCATAGAGACTCATCCAAAGAAGCTTGCAGCTGTAATTTTGTAAAATGGAGCCTTCAAAATTTTCTGACTTTAGGGGGGTTGCATAGTTATGCAAACTGAAGTTTTCAGCTATTTTGTCCTATCTGTTGTTTGCTCCACGATAAAAAAAAAGCCACATGTTCACAGTTGTAGGCATGCATGCTTTACATAAACTAATACAAACCTTTTTAAAAATAGGGGACATTCCAGGTTGTGAGGTAGCAAAACATTTAAAATGTCAAGGGGTGAATAATTTTGCAAGCCACTGTATACATTTGTACAGAGCACAAACTAACATTTATGTACAAACATAGCACATTCAAACAGACACATATCCCAAGAGCCCATGCATCGTATCGTATTGAATCATATCGTATTAATATAAGCCACCAGGAGCTCATACATTTTAGCGTCAACAACACACAGAGCAGGGCTGGGATAAGGTATCTTGGTGCCCTAGGCAGATAAAGCCAATGTCCCTCCCTCTCACATTCTTGCCCCAAAAGCAAAGAAATGGATCAGAGACTAAGGTAACAGTATTTGAAAATTTTTGTACTTCAGTATTTGTAAGCCAAAATTGGGAATTAAACAATCAGAGCGAAAGTATAATAAAAAACAAGTCACCACTTCTACATTGTTCATCCACTTTTGGTTTTGGCTTAAAAATACTCTTGCATATTACTGATGAAACACTGATTATGTGAATGTGGCCTAAGCATTGCACTATGTGTACCACCCTTCAAAAACAATAGTTTAAAGCAAAGAAGTAGATCATAACAACAATTATCCATTGCAAAGAGGCGTCAAATCCACTGGCAAACCGAACAAATATTTTTTTTTGCATGAATCAGTGCAGCTTTCAAAGGTTTGTATGTGAAACTGCAGTTTTATCAGCAAAAACTGCATAGATGTTAATAATCCTATTAAGGGCTCACTCAAAGCAGTGTATACTATATGTGAGCCAACTGGCAGTATAGTGTGCTCTGATTGCTTCAGATGAGAAAACCTTATCGCATGTGAGGAGAAGATGGAGAACAAGATTTCTCCATCACCTCCATTGTGTGCATCCGTGGACACATGTGATACCCGGCCTCAACCACTTAGGCAAACATTTTATTTTATTTTTTTTAAATGTTCCATTTTGTCTACTTGCTTTCCTTTTGTATATACTTTTCAACCTGGCCTACATGGTGAATATCATTTCTAACACTTTACCAGTATCTGTTGGCCACTTGCCAAGCTTTTCTCTCTACTGCCTGCTATACAAGTACTTTTGACTAAATGGCCTGCGGTATAAAAACTCATTTTGAACATTACCTATTACAGCTAATAATCATCTGCTGCCCATTTACTAAAGCCTTTCTCCTCACAGCCTGCCAATCTAGAACTTTTAACTATCAGTTTTCCAGTAGTTCTCCCACCAGGGATATGGTGTGGTGTATACTCAATCCCTTACCTTTAAGAACTGCTGGTACTTATCATCCTATCTCTTTTACTAGTCACTGACTATTCTATGTATCACTGCCTGATAGTGGTGTTTTTTTTTTTGCTTCTTTCATTTATTTCTAGTTTTGCTTTCTTCTGCAGGGCCACTTTATATATACAATTTCTTTACCCCTATCATTTAGGACTTCATTAGATCTATTTGTGTTAGGATATTGTAAGTTTACTACTATGTCATACTAGGCATATTATTTTATAATCTTGGCCCCTTTCTTTCCATGTGTATATAGCTCTGGCAAAAATTAAGAGACCACCAAATCAAAACCCTGTCATGGGCAGCCCAATCTTCAGACCTGAACCCCACTGAAAACCTCAGGAATGTAATCAAGAGGATGATGGATAGTTACAAGCCATCAAGCAAAGAACTACTTACATTTTTGCGCCAGAAGCAGTGTGAAAGACTGGTGGAAAGCATGCCAAGATGCACGAAAGCTGTGGTTAAAAATCATGGTTATTCCACAAAATATTGATTTCTGAACGCTTCCTGAGTAGTGTTGAGCGATACCGTCCGATACTTGAAAGTATCGGTATCGGATAGTATCGGCCGATACCCGAAAAATATCGGATATCGCCGATACCGATATCCGATACCAATACAAGTCAATGGGACATCAAGTATCGGAATGTATCCTCATGGATCCCAGGGTCTGAAGGAGAGGAAACTCTCCTTCAGGCCCTGGGATCCATATTAAAGTGTAAAATAAAGAATTAAAATAAAAAATATTGTTATATTCACCTCTCCGGCGGCCCCTGGACATCAGCGGGAGGATCCGGCGTCCGGCACGGCTTCTTTCTTCAAAATGCGCGCCTTTAGGACCTGTGGAGTGACGTCCCGGCTTCTGATTGGTCGCGTGCCGCCCATGTGACCGCCACGCGACCAATCAGAAGCCGCGACGTCATTCCTCAGGTCCTAAAAGGCGCTCATTCTAGGACTTTAGCTGAGGAATGACGTCGCAGCTTCTGATTGGTCGCGTGGCGGTCACATGGGCGGCACGCGACCAATCAGAAGCCGGGACGTCATACCACAGGTCCTAAAGGCGCGCATTTTGAAGAAAGAAGCCGTGCCGGACGCCGGTTCCTCGCGCAGATGTCCAGGGGCCGCCGGAGAGGTGAATATAACAATATTTTTTATTTTAATTCTTTATTTTACACTTCCGATACCGATACCCGATATCACAAAAATATCGGATCTCGGTATCGGAATCCCGATACCGCAAGTATCGGCCGATACCCGATACTTGCGGTATCGGAATGCTCAACACTATTCCTGAGTTAAAACATTAGTATTGTTGTTTCTAAATGATTATAAACTTGTTTTCTTTGCATTATTTGAGGTCTGAAATGGAGTTGAGCGACTTTTACTTTTTTCGGATCGAGTCGGGTTTCGCGAAACCCAACTTTGTCAAAAGTCGGGTCGGGTGAAAACGGCCGATTATTGCGAAAAGTCGGGGACCGACTGAAGCACGAAACCCAATGCAAGTCAATGGGGAATCAAAGTCGGCAGTGAGTGGAGGACAGGAAAAAATCTACAGTGCCCATTTTAATGCCAAAAACATCAATTCTTATTACTTAAGCTTGTCAATCTTAATTTACTTTATAATAATAGTTAGGCATTGAAAACTGGGGGTCATTTGGCTAAAGTTGTGGGGGGGTAGGGCTGGCTCAAGATTTTTGTGGGCCCAGGAAACGCGGAATACCTCACGGCGGTGGAGCAGGGAGAGGTAAGTATTTCAACTTTGCAAGCGCTGTGATCCTGAGTAGTGTTGAGCGATACCGTCCGATACTTGAAAGTATCGGTATCGGATAGTATCGGCCGATACCCGAAAAATATCGGATATCGCCGATACCGATATCCGATACCAATACAAGTCAATGGGACATCAAGTATCGGAATGTATCCTCATGGATCCCAGGGTCTGAAGGAGAGGAAACTCTCCTTCAGGCCCTGGGATCCATATTAAAGTGTAAAATAAAGAATTAAAATAAAAAATATTGTTATATTCACCTCTCCGGCGGCCCCTGGACATCAGCGGGAGGATCCGGTGTCCGGCACGGCTTCTTTCTTCAAAATGCGCGCCTTTAGGACCTGTGGAATGATGTCCCGGCTTCTGATTGGTCGCGTGCCGCCCATGTGACCGCCACGCGACCAATCAGAAGCCGCGACGTCATTCCTCAGGTCCTAGAAGGCGCTCATTCTAGGACTTTAGCTGAGGAATGACGTCGCGGCTTCTGATTGGTCGCGTGGCGGTCACATGGGCGGCACGCGACCAATCAGAAGCCGGGACGTCATACCACAGGTCCTAAAGGCGCGCATTTTGAAGAAAGAAGCCGTGCCGGACGCCGGATCCTCCCGCTGATGTCCAGGGGCCGCCGGAGAGGTGAATATAACAATATTTTTTATTTTAATTCTTTATTTTACACTTCCGATACCGATACCCGATATCACAAAAATATCGGATCTCGGTATCGGAATTCCGATACCGCAAGTATCGGCCGATACCCGATACTTGCGGTATCGGAATGCTCAACACTAATCCTGAGTAAGCAGGGGGGGGGCCACTCGTTGGCACTGGCACAGGGGCCCTCATAGTACGGCGGTATGTTTGACGGTGGGTGGACCCTCCCACTGGCAGAGACACTTTTGCGTACTATGAGGGGCCCTATGCCAGTGATGTCGCCAACGAGTATGCCCCCCCACCTGATGAAGGAACCTGCACTTTCATCTGCACCTTCCTCTTTGTCCCCGTGTAAGGTGGTATAGTATACGGGAAGGGGAACCTGACTTTCAGCAGGGTCAGATTCTGGCTGTGTAGAGTTGAAGGGGAATGTAGTGGTCTGGGTCAATGTACCAGCAGACTCATCTAGCAGTGGCTGGGCAATGGGCAGGATGAGGAGGAAACACAGATATAGGCCCAAATAATAAAGTAGGCTAAATGCAGTTCAAAATTGGTAACAGGACTAAACAAGCGGCATTGCTTTGTTCAGTGGAGGACAACTGTAATGAGTGGCAGACACAGTTAGTAGGCCCAAATAATAAAGTAGGCTAAATGCAGTTCAAAATTGGTAACAGGACTAAACAGGCGGCATTGCTTTGTTCAGTGGAGGACAACTGTAGTGAGTGGCAGACACAGTTAGTAGGCCCAAATAATAAAGTAGGCTAAATGCAGTTCAAAATTGGTAACAGGACTAAACAGGTGGCATTGCTTTGTTCAGTGGAGGACAACTGTAATGAGCAGCAGACACAGTTAGTAGGCCCAAACAATAAAGTAGGCTAAATGCAGTTCAAAATTGGTAACAGGACTAAACAGGCGGCATTGCTTTGTTCAGGGGAGGACAACTGTAATGAGTGGCAGACATAGTTAGTAGGCCCAAATAATAAAGTAGGCTAAATGCAGTTCAAAATTGGTAACAGGACTAAACAGGCGGCATTGCGTTGTTCAGTGGAGGACAACTGTAATGAGTGGCAGACACAGTTAGTAGGCCCAAATAATAAAGTAGGCTAAATGCAGTTCAAAATTTGTAACAGGACTAAACAGGAGGCATTGCTTTGTTCAGTGGAGGACAACTGTAATGAGTGGCCGACACAGTTCGTAGGCCCAAATAATAAAGTAGGCTAAATGCAGTTCAAAATTGGTAACAGGACTAAACAGGTGGCATAGCTAGGTACAGGGGTGGGCTCCTCTGCTGAGTAGCAAACAGTGGTAGTAGGCGCAAAGTATTAACTGGTCTAAATGGAGGCCAGGGCCCCTGTATATTTTAACTATCATCTATCATTTCAACAAATTTGTAGTGGCAGTGCCATTGAAGGATTTAACAGCACAGACTACACAGTGGTGGTGCAGAGAGAGGTAAGTATTGCAAGTGGTAGAGCATTGTTCGAGCTGGGGGGAACACTCTCTTGTGGGCAGCGGTACTGGCACAGGGCCCCTCATATTACGATGGTGTGTCTGACGTTGGTTGTGCACCACCACCGTCAGAGACACTTCATTGTACTTTGAGGCCCACCCACCTGTCCAGGCAAATGGCACTCGCATGGGTGCTTGCACTAGGTGGTGACCACGGCCCTGTGGGGGAGTCAGCCCATTTAGGAAGGTATAAAAATGGCCTATGGTGGACATTCAACAGCTTCAAATGGAGGAATTGGAGAAGTCAGTAAGAGGAGGCCAAAAGCAAGACATTTTTCAGGCAAGCTACGTGTCAGCAGGGGAAGGTGGGGCAAAATAATTTGAAATCCATGATTGGTTCATTTTAATGAAGGTTAGATTATCCGGCTTTAAAAGCTGTTTTCCTACTCCCAGATAAGGAAGCGTTCGAGGCCTTGTGTAGCCAGACGATGATGCTGGCTCAACACCTCCAGCCTTAGGTGCTATTGTGCTTTTGCCACTACCACCAGATGCACCACCACCATCAGTACCAGCTGGCAACCACCGCCCACGGGCTATTCAACCAGACTTCCACATTTTTTGGAAAATCTAACCAAAATAACAACCGTTATATGGTACTGTAAAACAAGGTAGAAGGTGTATATAAACTTGTTGAGAATTTAAATCTCCTTTTTTTGGGGGAGACTGAACCAAAACTCAGGCCCAGTGAATATAACAACGCAATCTAAGAGGCAGAAAGTGGCTGGCTTACATACGACCAACTAACAGGACTGAAGTATATCCACTTTGTGAGAATTTGAATCTCACTTTTTTTTTGGAAGACTGAACCAAAACTCAGGCCCTGTGCATAAAACAACACAATGTAAGTGGCAGAAAGTGGCTGGCTGATATACGACAAACTAACAGGACTGAAGTATATCCACTTTGTGAGTATTAGAATCTAATTTTTTGGGGGGAGACTGAACCAAAACTCAGGCCCAGTGTATATAACAACGCAATCTAGGTGGCAGAAAGTGGCTGGCTGACATTCGACAAACTAAAAGGACTGAAGTATATCCACTTTGTGAGAATTTGAATCTCGCTTTTTTGGGGGGGAGACTGAACCAAAACTCTGGCCCAGTGTATAAAATAACACAATGTAAGTGGCAGAAAGTGGCTGGAAGATATATGAAAAAATACAAGGACTGTAGTACAATTTCAATCTCCCTACAATGATCTCAGGAAAAGTATCTCCGGCACACAATAGAAGTCAGTGTGATTCATAAATGAGTTTATTAGAGATTTCCAAACGTTGTCAATGACATTTCAAATGTTGTCAATGACGTTTTAAATAATGTTAATTCACCGCATACGTATTTAGAAAAATGAACCAATAATATTCATCACTTTCCACAGGTAATTTTTCGACGTTTCGGCTTATGAGCCTTTCTCAAGTAAACCTGTACATGTATCTGTAATGATAACAAAAATCTACCAGTCAAACTGGAAAGCCATCCGAAACAGAGAAAGCAAAAGAAAAACAAGAAAGAAAAAAGAAAAAGAAGAATGAGGGGAAACGTAAGATCCAAACAAGAAAGAAAAGTATGAAAAGAAATATTTCCTTTTCTTTTTTGTTTGGATCTTACGTTTCCCCTCCTTCTTCTTTTTCTTTTTTCTTTCTTGTTTTTCTTTTGCTTTCTCTGTTTCGGATGGCTTTCCAGTTTGACTGGTAGATATTTTGTCTTTCAGTTCTGACTATGTAGCATATCCTAGTACGGACGTGTGGTCTTTTGTTTTCTAAAAGGGATTATTCTATATGCGATTTCAGGATGTTATCCGAGGTTTTGGTGGTTTTTTCCAAGGTTTTATTTTTATTTTTATTTTATTATTTTTTTCCTATGTCACTATATGTATTCAAATGTATTCAAATGTATCCATCTTTTTGTTATCATTACAGATACATGTACAGGTTTACTTGAGAAAGGCTCATAAGCCGAAACGTCTAAAAATTACCTGTGGAGAGTGATGAATATTATTGGTTCATTTTTCTAAATACGTATGCGGTGAATTAACGTTATTTAAAACGTCATTGACAACATTTGAAACGTCATTGACAACGTTTGGAAATCTCTAATAAACTCATTTATGAATCACACTGACTTCTATTGTGTGCCGGAGTTACTTTTCTGGACGCTACTATTTTTCTCCTGAGCACCAAATCAAAAGTAGTAGAGCACCTCATTTCTTTATATATTTACTCAGGAAAAGTATGACAGCAATAAAAAGGATTGCTGCACACAAAAGTGTGGACAAATAAACAAGATAACTGTGCAGAAAGGAGCAACAGGATTTTTGCTTTTAAAAAAGCAGTTGGTTTGCACAGCGGCGTGCAAACAGCAATGCAGCTATCCGGGAGCCTTATAAGTCAGCCTAATAAGCTACAGAGATGATGCACAAAAATATAGCCTCCACTGTCCCTGCAAAAAAAATGGTGATGTTGAACAGTGGAAATCGCTACAGCACAAGCAGTTTGGGGGTTAATCTTCCCTCCCTAACTAACTGATGAAGCTGCAGCAACCTCTCCCTATGCTAAGATCGGCAGAAGTAAGATGGCGGCCGGCGTGCATGCCCCTTTATAGCCCCTGTGATGCCGCAGAAAGCAAGACAATCACTGTCATGCCCTTCTTTAAGATGGTGGGGACCGAGACCTATGTCATCATGCTGCCCACACTCTGCATCCTCCTTCATTGGCTGAAAAATGGCGCTGAAAGCGTCATACAAAATGCGACTTTTGCACGCAGATTGGTGACCTCATGGCCGATCCTACACTAGGATCAGGTCGGGTTTCATGAAACCCGACTTTGCCGAAAGTTGGCGATTTTTAAATTTGTCCGATCTGTTTTGCTCAACCCTAGTCTGAAAGCACTGTTCTTTTGTTTTGTTTTTTTTACCATTTCTCCTTTTCAGAAAAAAGGTAAGAAATGTATTGCTTTGAAATTCGGAGACATGTTGTCAGAAGTTTATCGAAAAAACTAGATGATGGCCCGATTCTAACGCATCTGGTATTCTAGAATCTGTATGTAGTTTATTTATGAAGTTTTCAGAATAATGCAATTTACACACAGGATTCGGCCGGCCGTGACCAATTAGCGAAGCGTGGTTCAAATTGCCACGCAGTATATTGCCCAACCATGTAGTATACTGCCCAGCCGCGTAGTATATTGCCCAGACACGTAGTATGTAGCACAGACACGTAGTATATTGCCCAGCCACATAATATATTGCACAGTCACGTAGTATATAGCACAGCCACGTAGCATATAGCACAGAGACGTAGTATATAATAATGAACATGCAGTATATAACACATGCCATGTAGTATATAGCACAATGATTAGTATATTGCCCAGCCACGTAATATATACCACAGCCACATAGTATATAGCACAGCCCACATAGTATATAGCACAGAGATGTAGTATATATCACAGCCCACGCAGTATCTAACACAGCCCACGTAGTATATAGCAATGTGGGCACCATATCCCTGTTAAAAAAAGAATTAAAATAAAAAATAGTTATATACTCACCCTCTGTCGGCCCCCTGGATCCAGCTGAGATGTTTACCGATGCTCCTCGCGGTGCTATGGTCCCAAGAGTGCATTGCGGTCTCACGAGATGATGACGTAGCGGTCTCGCAAGACCGCTATGTCATCATCTCGTGAGACCGCAATGCATGGACCGGTTATCGGAGCGTCACGAGGAGCGGGAAAGGCCTCGGCTGGATCCAGGGAGACAACAGAAGATGAGTATGTAATGATTTTTTAATTTTTTAATTATTTTTAACATTAGATCTTTTTACTATTGATCCTGCATAGGCAGCATCAATAATAAAAAGTTGGTCACACAGGGTTAATAGCAGCGCTAACGGAGTGCATTACCCGCGGCATAATGCGGTCCATTAACGCTTCCATTAACCCTTTGTGAGCGCTGACTGCGGGGAGTAAGGAGCGGCTATTTTGCTGCCGGACTGTGCCCATCGTTAATTGGTCGTGGCCGTTTTGCCGCGACCAATCAGAGACTTGGGATTTCCGAGATAGACAGAAAGACAGACAGACAGAAAGACGGAAGTGACCCTTAGACAATTATATAGTAGTTGAACAATTTACATTTTACTCAAAAATATACCTATAAAGAGAAAAATCTAATTGAACAATTTGCAGTGGTCTCTTAAAGGGAACCTGTCACCTGAATTTGGCGGGACTGGTTTTGGGTCATATGGGCGGAGTTTTCAGGTGTTTGATTCACCCTTTCCTTACCTGCTGGCTGCATGCTGGCTGCAATATTGGATTGAAGTTCATTCTCTGTCCTCCATAGTACACGCCTGCGCAAAGCAATCTTGCCTTGCGCAGGCGTGTACTACGGAGGACAGAGAATGAACTTCAATCCAATATTGCAGCCAGCATGCAGCCAGCAGGTAAGGAAAGGGTGAATCAAACACCCAAAAACTCCGCCCATATGACCCAAAACCAGTCCCGCCAAATTCAGGTGACAGAGTCCCTTTAAATTTTGCCGGAGCTGTACTTGCTTCTTTGTGGTCCAGGACACATATATAAGTTAACCACCATATATATGTCATAGGTCATGTTCCCGTACTTCAAGCGGGCTCTGGCTCTGAGCCCAATGTTTCTGGCACATATCAGCTGATTTCTTCAGCTGACATGTGCCCCTGAAAGCCAGGGGTTGAATCGCGATTCCCTTCAGCTGTTAACAGAATAAATGCTGCTGTCAATCTCTGGCAGCAGCATTTGACATGCTCACATCGGAAGCACTTCACAATCCCTGCCCATCGGCGCCAGTGTCACATGATGTCCCAATTGTAAGTGCACAGTGTTATATAATATGGTGATTCAATATGTTAAGAGGATTCAAACTTTGATGGGATTGCCTCATTAATGTTCCCCTAAACTGTAAAGACAGGAGTATTACAACAAAATATTTTTTTTTAATACGCACAGGCAAACAGTCGTGTTTAAATTTTGGATTGTGGATTATGGAGATCTTTCTTTAGGATATTAAAAAAAACTACTTTCCCATCTTTCAATGCAGAGGGTAGACATTCTATTGCAGAGCCTTGGATTTAGGATTTTGTTTCAGTTGCAAAAATTGCACTGAGTGGTTTAATACTACCCTTTTTGCTTGTAGTTTGTGAAGATTTAAAAAAGAGTCTGTTATTTAGGTGCATAGAAATAAAGCAATCAAGTTATGGACTGTGGAAGAGATGTATGTGACCAGGAAATTTTTTTTGTTAGTTTGCAGCAGCAAGGACTATAAGTCAATAATCCCTGACTAGATGACTGTAATATGCTATCCTCACTGCGTCAGAGGTGTACATATAGATAAAAGAATGTTAGAGGCTGGCCTCTGAAAATTCTTAATGCAGTCATCATAAACACCCTTAAAAAACTTATAGCGAGGGTAGCATGATCACAGTTTGACCTTGCCCATGGCCTCTGCCTCTGTGCTCACCATCAACTTCACGTCCACTTCCCGGTCTCTTATCATGCGCCTTGACCATTTTAAACTATGTATGATATATCAGTGTTGAGAAAACTATGCAGTATTAGTATCGCAGGAAAATTTGTCCACCTCAGATGTACTTGCTACAGTGCAGGAGCAACATAGCGATGCTATTTCTAACCAATCAAGTTTTTTTGTTTTTTTTTATGCACAACTCTCACAGTATAAAGGCTGTATAATATTTCCTTGCTGAAATTTTTTTGCAGGATTACTATTACTGGAAAATGTGCCCACCTCAGATCCACATGTTAGAGTGTAGGATCAATATAGCGATGCTATTTCTAAGAAATCAAGTCTGGCTTTTTTTTATTTTTATGCACAACTGGCTCAATATAAATGCTCTATAAATTTTCCTGCTAACAGAAATTTGCAGGATTACTAGCACAGTAAAATTTGCTCATCTCAGATGGACATGTTACAGTGCAGGAGCAATATAGCAATGCTATTGATAACTAACCAAGTCTGGCTTAATACTTTTGATGCACAGCTGGTGTACTATAAATGGTGTATAATATTTCACTGATAGAAAAACTTTGCTGGAATACTATTGCAGAAAAATTTGCCCACCTCAGATGAACTTGTTACACTACAAGAGCAATATACCAATGCTATTTCTAACTGACCAAGTCTGCTTTTTTATTTTGATGTACAACTAATGCAGTATAAATGGCGTATAATATTTTCCTGCTGAAAAATATTTGCAGGTACAGTGGGGCAAAAAAGTATTTAGTCAGTCAGCAATAGTGCAAGTTCCACCACTTAAAAAGATGAGAGGCGTCTGTAATTTACATCATAGGTAGACCTCAACTATGGGAGACAAACTGAGAAAAAAAATCCAGAAAATCACATTGTCTGTTTTTTTAACATTTTATTTGCATATTATGGTGGAAAATAAGTATTTGGTCAGAAACAAACAATCAAGATTTCTGGCTCTCACAGACCTGTAACTTCTTCTTTAAGAGTCTCCTCTTTCCTCCACTCATTACCTGTAGTAATGGCACCTGTTTAAACTTGTTATCAGTATAAAAAGACACCTGTCCACAACCTCAAACAGTCACACTCCAAACTCCACTATGGTGAAGACCAAAAAGCTGTCAAAGGACACCAGAAACAAAATTGTAGCCCTGCACCAGGCTGGGAAGACTGAATCTGCAATAGCCAACCAGCTTGGAGTGAAGAAATCAACAGTGGGAGCAATAGTTAGAAAATGGAAGACATACAAGACCACTGATAATCTCCCTCGATCTGGGGCTCCACGCAAAATCCCACCCCGTGGGGTCAGAATGATCACAAGAACGGTGAGCAAAAATCCCAGAACCACGCGGGGGGACCTAGTGAATGAACTGCAGAGAGCTGGGACCAATGTAACAAGGCCTACCATAAGTAACACACTACGCCACCATGGACTCAGATCCTGCAGTGCCAGACGTGTCCCACTGCTTAAGCCAGTACATGTCCGGGCCCATCTGAAGTTTGCTAGAGAGCATTTGGATGATCCAGAGGAGTTTTGGGAGAATGTCCTATGGTCTGATGAAACCAAGCTGGAACTGTTTGGTAGAAACACAACTTGTCGTGTTTGGAGGAAAAAGAATACTGAGTTGCATCCATCAAACACCATACCTACTGTAAAGCATGGTGGTGGAAACATCATGCTTTGGGGCTGTTTCTCTGCAAAGGGGCCAGGACGACTGATCCGGGTACATGAAAGAATGAATGTGGCCATGTATCGTGAGATTTTGAGTGCAAACCTCCTTCCATCAGCAAGGGCATTGAAGATGAAACGTGGCTGGGTCTTTCAACATGACAATTATCCAAAGCACACCGTCAGGGCAACAAAGGAGTGGCTTCGTAAGAAGCATTTCAAGCTCCTGGAGTGGCCTAGCCAGTCTCCAGATCTCAACCCTATAGAAAACCTTTGGAGGGAGTTGAAAGTCCGTGTTGCCAAGCGAAAAGCCAAAAACATCACTGCTCTAGAGGAGATCTACATGGAGGAATGGGCCAATATACCAACAACAGTGTGTGGCAACCTTGTGAAGACTTACAGAAAACGTTTGACCTCTGTCATTGCCAACAAAGGATATATTACAAAGTATTGAGATTAAATTTTGTTTCTGACCAAATACTTATTTTCCACCATAATATGCAAATAAAATGTTAAAAAAACAGACAATGTGATTTTCTGGATTTTTTTTTCTCAGTTTGTCTCCCATAGTTGAGGTCTACCTATGATGTAAATTACAGACGCCTCTCATCTTTTTAAGTGGTGGAACTTGCACTATTGCTGACTGACTAAATACTTTTTTGCCCCACTGTATCTAGTGCAGAAAAATTTGCTCACCTCAGTTGGACTTGTTACATTGCAAGAGCAAAATAGTGATCTTATTTCAAACCAACCAAGTATGGCTTTTTTATTTTGACGCACAACTGCCACAGTATAAATGGCATACAATATTTTCTTGCTGAAAAAAAATTGTTGCGGAAATACTATCACAGGAAAATGTGCCCACCTCAGATGGACTTATTACACTGCAGGAGCAATATAGCGATGCTATTGATAACTAACCTTTTCTGGCTGTATGTTTTTGATGAACAACTGGAGCAGTATAAATGACTCATAATATTTCCCTGCTGAAAAAGCTTTGTGGGACTACTATTGCAGTAAAAATTTGCCCACTTCAGATGGACTGGATACAGTGCAGTAGCAATATAGTGATGCTATTGCTAACCAACCATGTCTGACTGTATGCTTTTGATACACAATTGATGCAGTATAATTGATATATAATATTTCTCTGCTGAAAAGAATTGGCAAGATTAAGAGCAAAAATAATATTATTAGCTCTAAGAACTTGAAGGGTTTTTGCGCAATTAGACCTATCCTGTCCTACACTATCCCAATAGCACAATTTATCCCTAAGTGCTGCTATCAGCAGTATGAATATTAATTATAACGAGCCATAATAGGTTGAAAGAAAGATTATACAAGTCTAATCCCTGCCTATACCAGCTACATCGCTGTCCCTATCTCAGCAGCACAGCACCTCTCCCTACTCTTCCTGTGTCCCTTGGTACACTGTGGAAAGCATGGCGTTATGGGTCTTATATAGACCCAATAAGACTATGTGGTGAGCCAATCACAGTAATGACCCAACTAAGATGGCTATGGCAATGCAGTGACTGGTATGCAATCTCATGCATGTTTATTGACTGTCTAAGAAGATGCAAATATGTGGGGTTTAGACTCGAGCTTGCATGCAAACATTCTAAAATACTCTCTGAGTAACAAGTATCTTGAATGCAATGGTGCTTGAGAGAGTATAGAGCAGTGACGAGCATGCTCGCTCATCACTATTAGTCATCCATACAGTGTAACATGCTTAGTGGGCGACAAAGATGGCAGACTTCTGATGAAGTGATCGGTGGAATATTGGTGCTAGAAGAAGCTGGCGCAACAGCAGAGGTAGCAGGAACCTGTAGTCCAGATCCAGCCAATATCCCATACTCACCAAGGCCTGAACCCAGTCTGCATCTTTTACCGCTGGGACTCTTGCAGACTGCAGATGGGAGAGCCAGGATTCAGGAACTGATGAGTGGCTGTGGTGCCTAAGCTGGTTGGAAGAAAAAAGGATGTGAGCCAAGACCAGGTCTGGACAATTGTTATAGGGCCCACTAGCGTTAAAGTACAGAGAGTTAGCATCCCGGGGGGTGGTAGATACTTAGAACTGTCAGAGTTATGACCCTACATCACATCTCGTTCAACCATTGGGCAGTAAATAAAACATACTTGCCTAGAAGGCTGCAAGAGCTGATAGCAGGAACCAGGGTCACATTCCTCAAAATGGAGGGTCAACATCGCTAGTATGCAGTGGGTGTGATCCAAGAAGGAAGGGAAAATGATGAACACTTCTTGAGGAATGAACAGGACTAGGAGGGCTACTACAACACCCAAGAAATTGTACTGTCTTTGCAGTTCCCCTCATCTGATGTGGTAGCAGCCGATGGTGTAGGTGACACAGGGGGCTGTGGCCCATTTTTATATCTTGGGTACTGACACTACCTGAAGCAGAATCACTTATAGCCCAGGCACCTGGGAATCGTGTTCAAGGAAGCAGGTGGAGGTAGTCCAACCAGCCTCATGAGGAAAGAGAAGAAAAAACTGACACCTGACGAGGAATACTGTATTTCGCTGCTTATAATTTTTTACTAGCTTTGTACGTTGTGAAAAGCTTTTATAAGTGCGGGAGTACAGCAACTACACTTTAAAAATATTTCAGTGTGTCCTGCAAGATATTGCCCTTCAGTGGTCTATGGATGACTGTTCTTTAGTGATGACTTGTTTATCACTGCTTGTTACGCTCTAGAACTTCAGTATGCTTGAGATTGTCATTACTCGGGGAGTATTTTTTTAATGTTCGAGCCAGAGCTTTAGTCCCCACCACGCCAAGTTTGGTGATATGTAGACAGCCAATGAACATGTGGGGATTACCTGCCAGCCACCCAGCCACTGTAACAACAACAGCCCTTCTTAGAGCTAATGATAATCAATTGTAATACTGCTGTTGGCATAGGATAGTGTAGGACAGGATAGTGTGAATTGCACGTCCCCTATACTGAAGTCTGCACCTCATACCAAAACCTCTTCTCAGGGCCAATGATATTCTTTTTGCTTTTAATCCTGCAAATTGTTCTGAGCATATATATATATATATATATATATATATATTTATTTATATATATATATATATAAATATATATATATATATATTGTGATGCAGCGGCAGGGCCATATACAGTGAACCGGCAGTGACCCAAGCAGGTTCAAACAAAACATTCTTTTATTGTGTTACTTCACACAGTCAATATCGTATTCAGCTTCTTCATACAGTCCATTAATAATGCATGGCTGTCATGATCACAATGGCAGGGGATCACAAAAGGACAAGCACAAAAACAAAACAAGCTCTAGGGTGATGGAACCTGAGCTTACCGCGATCCTGAACCTAAACACACAACTAGCAGTAGCCGGGGAACGTGCCTACGATGATTCCTAGACGTCTCGCGCCAGCCGAAGGATTAACTTCCCCTATTAGAAGAAACACAGACCTCACTTGCCTCCAGAGAAACACCCCACAGAAATAGCAGCCCCCCACATGTAATAACGGTGAAATGAGAGGAAAGCACATACGTAGTTATGAAAATAGAATCAGCAAAAATGAGGCCCGCTAAAGCTAGATAGCAGAGGATACAAAAGTGAACTGCGCGGTCAGCGAAAAACCCTTCAAAAAACCATCCTGAAATTACTTGAACTCATGTGCCAACTCATGGAACATGAGGAGTAATTTCAGCCCACTAGAGCAACCAGCAGCAAGGAATCACATATCTGCAAGCTGGACTAAGACAAAAATTAAGCAAAACGTGGAACAGGAAAATCAAAACTTAGCTTGTCCTGAAGATAACAGACGCAGGGAGCAGAGGTAAAAAGACACGCTGATTACATTGATAGCCGGCAAGGAAATGACAAAAAAGCCAGGTTAAATAGGAAACTCCCATAACCTGATGGAACAGGTGGACACCTGAGACCGCAGAGAACACAAGTCACCCAGTACCATCAGTAACCACCAGAGGGAGCCCAAAAACAGAACTCACAACAGTACCCCCCCTTGAGGAGGGGTCACCGAACCCTCATGAGAACCACCAGGGCGACCAGGATGAGCCCTATGAAAAGCACGGACAAAATCGGCAGCATGAACATCAGAGGCAATCACCCAAGAATTATCCTCCTGACCATAACCCTTCCACTTGACCAAATACTGGAGTTTCCGTCTGGAAACACGAGAATCCAAGATCTTCTCCACAACATACTCCAATTCACCCTCCACCAGCACCGGAGCAGGAGGCTCAAGCGCAGGAACGACAGGTACCTCATACTTCCGCAACCACGACCGATGGAACACATTATGAATAGCAAACGATGCCGGGAGATCCAAACGAAACGACACAGGGTTAAGAATTTCCAAGATCCTATAGGGACCGATGAACCGAGGCTTGAACTTAGGAGAAGAGACCTTCATAGGAACAAAACGAGAAGACAACCACACCAAGTCCCCAACAAGAAGTCGAGGACCCACGCGGCGACGGCGATTAGCAAACTGCTGAGCCCTCTCCTGGGACAACTTCAAATTGTCCACCACATGACTCCAAATCCGATGCAACCTATCCACCACCATGTCCACTCCAGGACAATCAGAAGGCTCCACCTGACCAGAGGAAAAACGAGGATGAAACCCCGAATTACAAAAGAAAGGAGAAACCAAGGTAGCAGAACTAGCCCGATTATTAAGGGCAAACTCGGCAAGCGGCAAAAAGGAAACCCAGTCATCTTGATCAGCAGAAACAAAACACCTTAAATAAGTTTCTAAAGTCTGATTAGTTCGTTCCGTCTGGCCATTCGTCTGGGGATGGAATGCAGACGAAAAGGACAAATCAATGCCCATCTTAGCACAGAACGTCTGCCAAAATCTAGACACAAACTGGGATCCCCTGTCAGAAACGATGTTCTCCGGAATGCCATGCAAACGGACCACGTTTTGAAAAAACAGAGGGACTAACTCAGAGGAGGAAGGTAACTTAGGCAAGGGTACCAGATGAACCATCTTAGAAAAGCGGTCACACACAACTCATATGACGGACATTTTTTGAGAGACAGGGAGATCCGAAATAAAGTCCATGGAAATGTGCGTCCAAGGCCTCTTCGGGATAGGCAAAGGTGACAACAATCCACTGGCCCGAGAACAGCAAGGCTTAGCCCGAGCGCAAACTCCACAAGACTGCACGAAAGAACGCACATCCCTCGACAAGGAAAAAGCAAAAAGACCTGGCCACCAAGTTTCTAGTACCAAATATTCCAGGATGACCTGCCAACACAGAAGAATGGACCTCGGAGATGACTCTACTGGTCCAATTATCCGGAACAAACAGTCTTTCCGGCGGACAACGATCAGGTTTATCCACCTGAAACTCCTGCAAAGCACGTCGCAAGTCTGGGGAGACAGCCGACAAAATCACCCCATCCCTAAGGATACCAGTGGGCTCAGAATTTCCAGGGGAGTCAGGCACAAAACTCCTAGAAAGAGCATCCGCCTTAACATTCTTTGAACCTGGCAGGTATGAAACCACAAAATTGAAACGGGAGAAAAACAATGACCAACGAGCCTGTCTAGGATTCAGACGCTTGGCAGACTCAAGGTACATCAGATTTTTGTGATCAGTCAAGACCACCACACGATGTCTAGCACCCTCAAGCCAATGACGCCACTCCTCAAATGCCCACTTCATGGCCAAAAGCTCCCGATTACCAACATCATAATTCCGTTCAGCGGGCGAAAATTTTCTAGAAAAGAACGCACATGGCTTCATCACTGAGCCATCGGAGCTTATCTGTGACAAAACCGTCCCCGCTCCGATCTCGGAAGCATCAACCTCAACCTGAAAAGGAAGCGACGTATCTGGCTGACGCAACACAGGAGCAGAAGAAAACCGGCGCTTAAGTTCCTGAAAGGCCTCCACAGCCGCAGGAGACCAATCAGTAACATCAGCACCCTTTTTAGTCAAATCCGTCAAAGGCTTAACAACACTAGAAAAATTAGTTATGAAGCGACGATAAAAATTAGCAAAGCCCAAGAACTTCTGTAGACTCTTAAGAGATGTAGGCTGCGTCCAGTCACAAATAGCCTGAACCTTGACGGGATCCATCTCAATAGTAGAAGGGGAAAAAATATACCCCAAAAAAAGAAATCTTCTGGACTCCAAAGAGAAATTTAGAACCCTTTACAAACAAAGAATTGGCCCGCAGGACCTGAAACACCTTCCTGACCTGCTGAACATGAGACTCCCAATCATCAGAAAAAACCAAAACATCATCCAAACACACGATAATAAATTTATCCAGATATTCATGGAATATATAGTGCATAAAAGACTGGAAGACAGAAGGAGCATTAGAAAGTCCAAAAGGCATCACCAAATACTCGAAATGGCCCTCAGGCGTATTAAATGCGGTTTTCCACTCATCACCCTGCCTTATCCGCACAAGATTATACGCACCCCGAAGATCAATCTTAGTGAACCATTTAGCCCCCTTAATGCGAGCGAACAAATCAGTCAACAATGGCAAAGGATACTGATATTTGACTGTAATCTTATTCAAAAGACGATAATCTATGCAAGGCCTCAAGGAACCATCTTTTTTGGCCACAAAAAAAAAACCTGCTCCCAAAGGGGACGAAGATGGACGGATATGTCCCTTTTCCAAGGACTCCTTAACATAATTCCGCATAGCAGTATGCTCTGGCACTGACAGATTGAACAAACGACCTTTAGGGAATTTACTGCCAGGAATCAAATCTATAGCACAATCGCAATCCCTGTGAGGAGGAAGCGAACTGAGCTTAGGCTCCTCAAAAACCTCCCGATAATCAGACAAAAATACCGGAATCTCAGAAGGAGTAGATGAAGCGATAGAAATCGGAGATGCATCATCATGAACCCCCTGACATCCCCAGCTTAACACAGACATTGTTTTCCAGTCCAGGACTGGGTTATGAGTTTGTAACCATGGCAGACCAAGCACTAAGACATCATGTAAATTATACAGTACCAGGAAGCGAATCACCTCCTGATGAACGGGAGTCATACGCATGGTCACTTGTGTCCAGTACTGAGGTTTATTCATAGCCAAAGGTGTAGAGTCAATTCCTTTCAAAGGAATAGGATCTTCCAGAGGTTCCAGACTAAACCCACAGTGATTGGCAAATGACCAATCCATAAGACTCAGGGCAGCGCCTGAATCCACATAGGCATCGACGGAAATGGATGATAATGAACAAATCAGCGTCACAGACAGAATGAACTTAGACTGTAAAGTACCAATGGCAACAGACTTATCAACCTTTTTTGTGCGTTTAGAGCATGCTGATATAACATGAGCTGAATCACCACAATAAAAACACAATCCATTTTTCCGCCTATAATTTTGCCGTTCACTTCTGGACTGAATTCTATCACATTGCATTATCTCAGGTGCCTGTTCAGAAGACACCGCCAAATGGTGCACAGGTTTGCGCTCCCGTAAACGCCGATCAATCTGAATAGCCATAGTCATGGACTCATTCAGACCTGTAGGCGCCGGTAACCCCATCATAACATCTTTAATGGCCTCAGAAAGGCCATCTCTGAATTTTGCAGCCAGAGCGCACTCATTCCACTGAGTAAGCACCGACCATTTCCGAAATTTCTGACAATATATTTCTGCTTCATCTTGCCCCTGAGAGAGAGCCAATAAAGCTTTTTCAGCCTGAATCTCTAGGTTAGGTTCCTCATAAAGCAAACCCAATGCCAGAAAAAACGCATCCACATTGAGCAATGCAGGATCCCCTGGTGCCAATGCAAATGCCCAATTCTGAGGGTCACCCTGCAGGAAAGATATAACAATCTTGACCTGCTGAGCAGGGTCTCCAGAGGAGTGAGATTTCAAGGAAAGAAACAACTTGCAATTGTTCCTAAAATTCAGAAAACTAGATCTATCTCCAGAAAAAAACTCTGGGATAGGAATTCTAGGTTCAGACATAGGCGTATGTACAACAAAATCTTGTATATTTTGAACCTTAGCAGCAAGATTATTCAGGCTGGAAGCCAAACTCTGGACGTCCATGATAAACAGCTAAGGTCAGAGCCATTCAAGGATTAAGAGGAGGAAAGAAGCAGTCAAGCTGCAATTAAGGCTAGGCAGCAAACACTGAGGAGGGAAAAAAAAAAAAAAAAAAAAAAACTTCCTCAGACTACTTTTCCTCCTACTTCAGCCAAAACGATGACCAATTTTTTTTAGGCCGGCTATACTGTCATGATCCCAATGGCAGGGGATCACAAAAGGACAAGCACAAAAACAAAACAAGCTCTAGGGTGATGGAACCTGAGCTGACCGCGATCCTGAACCCAAACACACAACTAGTAGTAGCCGGGGAACGTGCCTACGATGATTCCTAGACGTCTCGCGCCAGCCGAAGGATTAACTTCCCCTATTAGAAGAAACACAGACCTCACTTGCCTCCAGAGAAACACCCCACAGAAATAGCAGCCCCCCACATGTAATAACGGTGAAATGAGAGGAAAGCACATACGTAGTTATGAAAATAGAATCAGCAAAAATGAGGCCCGCTAAAGCTAGATAGCAGAGGATACAAAAGTGAACTGCGCGGTCAGCGAAAAACCCTTCAAAAAACCATCCTGAAATTACTTGAACTCATGTGCCAACTCATGGAACATGAGGAGTAATTTCAGCCCACTAGAGCAACCAGCAGCAAGGAATCACATATCTGCAAGCTGGACTAAGACAAAAATTAAGCAAAACGTGGAACAGGAAAATCAAAACTTAGCTTGTCCTGAAGATAACAGACGCAGGGAGCAGAGGTAAAAAGACACGCTGATTACATTGATAGCCGGCGAGGAAATGACAAAAAAGCCAGGTTAAATAGGAAACTCCCATAACCTGATGGAACAGGTGGACACCAGAGACCGCAGAGAACACAAGTCACCCAGTACCATCAGTAACCACCAGAGGGAGCCCAAAAACAGAACTCACAACACATGGCTATATGACGCAGTCAATACACAGGCCGACCTTCCCTCTGCCCAGTTTCCCTGGGTGAATGCACGCCGGTAACAAGTCTCTGTACTCACTCAGCGCACTGCACTCTATACCCTCTGGAGTGCAGCCGACTACACATAAGACAGCCCAAGACACAGGGTGTCAGTCTCTCTGGTTCCTTTAGCCTCTGTGTTACTCCACACAGAGAGAGCTCTGCAGACAACTGCCCTGTCTGATTCCAAGAACACACAGACACACCTCCCCCAGTACCAGTACTACAGGGCTTTTTAATCAGTCACTGCTTCAGTATTCTAATTACAGCCACACCTGTGTCTGTAGTACGCCCTCATGGCCTCTATTATGAACAGGTAATTCAGAACCACAATGGACCTTGAAGTTCAGAGCACACAAAGTGACCTGACATTTACCAAAAACATAGGACGAGCTCTGAGATGTGGAAACTCTGCTGACCGCAATCCCTAATCCTATCACACCACACTAGAGGTAGCCGTGGATTGCGCCTAACGCTCCCTATGCAAATCGGCACTGCCTGAGAAACTAACTAGCCATGAAGATAGAAAAATAAGCCTACCTTGCCTCAGAGAAATTCCCCAAAGGAAAAGGCAGCCCCCCACATATAATGACTGTGAGTAAAGATGAAATACAAACACAGAGATGAAATAGATTTAGCAAAGTGAGGCCCGACTTACTGAATAGACCGAGGATAGGAAAGATAGCTTTGCGGTCAACACAAAACCCTACAAACAACCACGCAGAGGGGCAAAAAGACCCTCCGCACCGACTAACGGTACGGAGGTGCTCCCTCTGCGTCTCAGAGCTTCCAGCAAGCAAGAAAAACCAAAATAGCAAGCTGGACAGAAAATATAGCAAACAAAATTAACACAAGCAGAACTTAGCTTATGCAGGATAGACAGGCCACAGGAACGATCCAGGAGGAAGCAAGACCAATACTAGAACATTGACTGGAGGCCAGGATCAAAGCACCAGGTGGAGTTAAATAGAGCAGCACCTAACGACTTAACCTCATCACCTGAGGAAGGAAACTCAGAAGCCGCAGTACCACTCTCATCCACCAAAAGAAGCTCATAGACAGAACCAGCCGCACTACCACTCACGACCACAGGAGGGAGCTTGGCCACAGAATTCACAACAGTACCCCCCCTTGAGGAGGAGTCACCGAACCCTCACCAGAGCCCCCAGGCCGACCAGGATGAGCCACATGAAAGGCACGAACCAGATCGACAGCATGGACATCCGAGGCAAAGACCCAGGAATTATCTTCCTGACCATAACCTTTCCACTTAACCAGATACTGGAGTTTCCATCTCGAAACACGAGAATCCAAAATCTTCTCCACAATATACTCCAATTCCCCTTCAACCAAAACCGGAGCAGGAGGATCAATAGATGGAACCACAGGTGCCACGTATCTCCGCAACAATGACCTATGGAACACGTTATGGATGGAAAAAAAAGCCGGAAGAGTCAAACGAAAAGACACAGGATTAAGAACCTCAGAAATCCTATATGGACCAATGAAACGAGGCTTAAATTTAGGAGAGGAAACCTTCATAGGAATATAACGAGATGACAACCAAACCAAATCCCAAGCATGAAGTCGGGGACCCACACAGCGCCTGCGGTTAGCGAAACGTTGAGCCTTCTCCTGGGACAAAGTCAAATTGTCCACTACATGAGTCCAAATTTGCTGCAACCTATCCGCCACAGTATCCACACCAGGACAGTCCGAAGACTCAACCTGCCCTGAAGAGAAACGAGGGTGGAACCTAGAATTGCAGAAAAACGGCGAAACCAAAGTAGCCGAGCTGGCCCGATTATTAAGGGCGAACTCAGCCAAAGGCAAAAAGGACACCCAATCATCCTGATCAGCAGAAACAAAACATCTCAGATATGTTTCCAAGGTCTGATTGGTTCGTTCAGTCTGGCCATTTGTCTGAGGATGGAAAGCCGAGGAAAAAGACAAATCAATGCCCATCCTAGCACAAAAGGCTCGCCAAAACCTCGAAACAAACTGGGAACCTCTGTCAGAAACGATGTTCTCTGGAATGCCATGTAAACGAACCACATGCTGAAAAAACAATGGCACCAAATCAGAGGAGGAAGGCAATTTAGCCAAGGGCACCAAATGGACCATCTTAGAGAAGCAATCACAAACCACCCAAATGACCGACATTCTCTGAGAGACGGGGAGATCCGAAATAAAATCCATAGAGATATGTGTCCAAGGCCTCTTCGGGACCGACAAGGGCAAAAGCAACCCACTGGCACGAGAACAGCAGGGCTTAGCCCGAGCAAAAATCCCACAAGACTGCACAAAAGAACGCACATCCCGCGACAAAGACGGCCACCAAAAGGATCTAGCCACCAAATCTCTGGTACCAAAGATTCCAGGATGACCAGCCAACACCGAACAATGAACCTCAGAGATAACTTTATTCATCCACCTATCAGGGACAAACAGTTTCTCCGCTGGGCAACGGTCAGGTCTATTAGCCTGAAATTTTTGCAGCACCCGCCGCAAATCAGGGGAGATGGCAGACAAAATTACCCCCTCTTTGAGAATACCCGCCGGCTAAGACAAACCCGGAGAATCGGGCACAAAACTCCTAGACAGGGCATCCGCCTTCACATTTTTAGAGCCCGGAAGGTACGAAACCACAAAGTCAAAACGGGAGAAAAACAGCGACCAACGAGCCTGTCTAGGATTCAACCGTTTGGCAGACTCGAGATAAGTCAAGTTTTTGTGATCAAGAAACAAAAAAGATGGATGACAGCACTCATAGGCCGGAGCGCCCGTCCAGGTCCAGGGAACCCACTAGGACCATACGGTATACCAAAAGTAAAAATAGACAGCGCTCCATCCAGGTGTATAGACCAAAAACCAGTGAATTTATTCAGCCATGATAGCAACGTTTCGACCCTAGTGGGTCTTTGTCAAGCATGTTTGACAAAGACCCACTAGGGTCGAAACGTTGCTATAATGGCTGAATAAATTCACTGGTTTTTGGTCTATACACCTGGATGGAGCGCTGTCTATTTTTAAGTTTTTGTGATCAGTCAAGACCACCACGCGATGCTTAGCTCCTTCAAGCCAATGACGCCACTCCTCGAATGCCCACTTTATGGCTAGCAACTCTCGATTGCCAACATCATAATTTCGCTCAGCAGGCGAAAATATCCTGGAAAAGAAGGCGCATGGTTTCATCACCGAGCAATCAGAACTGCTCTGTGACAAAACAGCCCCTGCTCAAATTTCAGAAGCATCAACCTCGACCTGGAACGGAAGCAAAACATCTGGTTGGCACAACACAGGGGCAGAAGAAAAACGACGCTTCAACTCTTGAAAAGCTTCCACAGCAGCAGAAGACTAATTGACCACATCAGCACCCTTCTTGGTTAAATCAGTCAACGGTTTAGCAATACTAGAAAAATTATTGATGAAGCGACGATAAAAATTAGCAAAGCCCAGGAACTTCTGCAGACTCTTCAGGGATGTTGGCTGAGTCCAATCAAAAATGGCCTGAACTTTAACAGGGTCCATCTCGATAGTAGAAGGAGAAAAAATTAACCCCAAAAATGAAACCTTCTGAACACCAAAGAGACACTTTGACCCCTTCACAAACAAAGAATTAGCATGCAGGACCTGGAACACCATTCTGACTTGCTTCACATGAGACTCCCAATCATCCGAGAAGACCAAAATATCATCCAAGTATACAATCAGGAATTTATCCAGGTACTCTCGGAAGATGTCATGCATAAAGGACTGAAACACTGATGGAGCATTAGAAAGCCCGAATGGCATAACCAGGTACTCAAAATGGCCTTCGGGCGTATTAAATGCTGTTTTCCATTCATCGCCCCGTTTAATACGCACAAGATTATACGCACCACGAAGATCTATCTTAGTGAACCAACTAGCCCCCTTAATCCGAGCAAACAAATCAGACAGCAGCGGCAAGGGGTACTGGAATTTGACCGTAATTTTATTTAGAAGGCGGTAATCAATACAAGGTCTCAGCGAACCATCCTTCTTGGCCACAAAAAAGAACCCCGCTCCCAATGGCGACGATGACGGGCGAATATGAACCTTCTCCAAAGACTCCTTCACGTAACTCCGCATAGCGGCGTGCTCAGGTACAGATAAATTAAACAGTCGACCCTTAGGAAACTTACTACCAGGAATCAAATCGATAGCACAATCACAATCCCTATGCGGAGGTAGGGCATTGGACTTGGGCTCATCGAATACATCCCGGTAATCAGACAAGAACTCTGGGACCTCAGAAGGGGTGGATGATGAGATAGACAGAAATGGAGCATCACCATGTACCCCCTGACAACCCCAGCTGGACACAGACATTGATTTCCAATCTAATACTGGGTTATGGACTTGTAGCCATGGCAACCCCAACACGACCACATCATGCAGATTATGCAACACCAGAAAGCGAATATCCTCCTGGTGCGCAGGAGCCATGCACATGGTCAGCTGGGTCCAATTCTGAGGCTTATTCTTGGCCAAAGGCGTAGCATCAATTCCTCTCAATGGAATAGGACACTGCAAGGGCTCCAAGACAAACCCACAGCGCCTAGCAAACTCCAAGTCCATCAAATTCAGGGCAGCGCCTGAATCCACAAATGCCATGACAGAATAGGAAGGCAAAGAGCAGATCAAAGTAACGGACAAAAGAAATTTCGACTGTACCGTACTAATGGTGGCGGACCTAGCGAACCGCTTAGTGCGCTTAGGACAATCGGAGATAGCATGAGTGGAATCACCACAGTAGAAACACAGCCCATTCTGACGTCTGTGTTCTTGCCTTTCAGCTCTGGTCAAAGTCCTATCGCACTGCATAGGCTCAGGTTTATGCTCAGATAATACCGCCAAATGGTGCATAGATTTACGCTCACGCAAGCGTCGACCGATCTGAATGGCCAAAGACATAGACTCATTCAGACCAGCAGGCATAGGAAATCCCACCATGACATCCTTAAGGGCTTCAGAGAGACCCTTTCTGAAAATAGCTGCCAGCGCACATTCATTCCATTGAGTGAGCACGGACCACTTTCTAAACTTCTGACAATAAATCTCTATCTCATCCTGACCCTGACACAGAGCCAGCAAATTTTTCTCTGCCTGATCCACTGAATTAGGTTCGTCGTACAGCAATCCGAGCGCCAGAAAAAACGCATCAATATTACACAATGCAGGATCTCCTGACACAAGGGAAAATGCCCAGTCCTGAGGGTCACCACGTAATAAAGAAATAATGATTTTAACTTGTTGAACTGGGTCACCAGAGGAGCGGGGTTTCAAAGCCAGAAATAGTTTACAATTATTTTTAAAATTCAAAAACTTAGCTCTATCTCCAGAAAATAACTCAGGGATAGGAATTTTAGGTTCTAACATAGGATTCTGAACCACTAAATCTTGAATGTTCTGTACTCTTATAGTGAGATTATCCATCAAAGAGGACAGACCCTGAATGTCCATGTCCACACCTGTGTTCTGAACCACCCTGATGTAAAGGGGAAAAGAAAGACAGAACACAGTGCAAAGAAAAAAAAATGGTCTCAGAACTTCTCTTTTCCCTCTATTGAGAAGCATTAGTACTTTGGGCCTCCAGTATTATTATGAACAAGTAATTCAGAACCACAATGGACCTTGAAGTTCAGAGCACACAAAGTGACCTGACATTTACCAAAAACATAGGACGAGCTCTGAGACGTGGAAACTCTGCTGACCGCAATCCCTAATCCTATCACACCACACTAGAGGTAGCCGTGGATTGCGCCTAACGCTCCCTATGCAACTCGGCACTGCCTGAGAAACTAACTAGCCCTGAAGATAGAAAAATAAGCCTACCTTGCCTCAGAGAAATTCCCCAAAGGAAAAGGCAGCCCCCCACATATAATGACTGTGAGTAAAGATGAAATACAAACACAGAGATGAAATAGATTTAGCAAAGTGAGGCCCGACTTACTGAATAGACCGAGGATAGGAAAGATAGCTTTGCGGTCAACACAAAACCCTACAAACAACCACGCAGAGGGGCAAAAAGACCCTCCGCACCAACTAACGGTACGGAGGTGCTCCCTCTGCGTCTCAGAGCTTCCAGCAAGCAAGAAAAACCAAAATAGCAAGCTGGACATAAAATATAGCAAACAAAAATAACACAAGCAGAACTTAGCTCATGCAGGATAGACAGGCCACAGGAACGATCCAGGAGGAAGCAAGACCAATACTAGAACATTGACTGGAGGCCAGGATCAAAGCACCAGGTGGAGTTAAATAGAGCAGCACCTAACGACTTAACCTCATCACCTGAGGAAGGAAACTCAGAAGCCGCAGTACCACTCTCATCCACCAAAGGAAGCTCATAGACAGAACCAGCCTTAGTACCACTCACGACCACAGGAGGGAGCTTGGCCACAGAATTCACAACAGGCCTCACTACGCTTCCTTGCACATTCTGGAGAGCACATACAGCACCCCCTAGCTGTAACACGGGTCACTGCCTCACATATCCTCCCCCCCTGTTCATACCTGTGGGGTTGAACATTTGTTACCCCGTAAGGGCGAAAGACGGGGCATCGGTATGCCCCCCTGACATCCCTGCTCACTACATTAAGAAACCAAAGTAGGGACCCGAACCATCGCTCAACAGACGCATCCCTCCCCTTTGCATTTCTCCTCCATATTTCATTACGGGACCACCCACCCTGATCTCCATTGCAGAAGCCAAACCCTCTTTTCTGATTAACCACAGATTTGGGCCAGTTTTGGGTGGTCTTTACTTTGTTTACTTCAGGTTCACTAACCCCACGGGTCATCCTGTCACCTAAGTATCTGCTTTCGGGCCCCTGGTACCGCTTCCTCTGTACCCTTACCCGTGCCTCAGTGACTATATCACGCTGAAACGCCACAGACCGCGCTGGCAACTTGAGCATATATCTGTACTACGCCGCACCCGAACCGGAGCCTCCCGACAATGCTGTCTAGCGAGCACTCTATCAAATTTACTCTGACCCCCGGCCCCCTCCTTGACTGGTGCCAGATGGTTCCTCGTGCGCACGTCCCCAGTCGCCTCTGCGATCGTACACTCTCGGCTCTTCTCATACCTGCGTCTTTTATATCTGCATCTCCGAAAGAGACCCTGGATCTGAGCTGTCCCAACCTTACCAGGGAACACCTCCAGCTCAGGGTTCAATGGGGTCCCCACAACCTCTACTGCCACAACCTCTAGAGAGAGCCTATCAGGTTTACACTCTAATCCTAAATTGGCGACCCCTGTGGCATACATCTTATGATCTTCGGGTTCTATGCCCGAAACAACATCTTTAGCTTCTCCTGCCGCTACCTCTAGGGGGAGCCTATCGGGATTACACTCTGTCCCTAGGTTGGTGACCCCTATGGCAGGTACTTCAATATTTTTGGGTTCTGCACCCGGTATAATTTTTTCCATGAGAGGGTTTACCCTGGTCTCCCACAGGGACCAAAACAGGGAAAAATCTCTTCCCAACACAGTCCCATAGGGAAGGGTCTTTGCCACTCCCACCACATGTCTAATGTCTCCACATGGTGTAGAAACATTGACCTCCGCGGTCGGGTACTCCCGGATTTCCCCATGGATATCCATCACCTCCACTTTCTGTCCGTTGGTGTTGTCCATAGCAGCCAGGGAACGATTGACCGGAGTCACTTTACTCCCCGTGTCCAGGAGAGCCTCTGTTCGGCACCCATTCACAAGTACCTGGCACAGCTCTGGTTCGCCACCAGCTGTGCCCCTAGTGGTGATACAGACAGGCTGGGCACACATAGACTCCTGACCAGTGTTCTCACAATCCATGGGCTTAGATGTTACTGAACAGTTGCTAGCCCCATGCCCGGGATCTGGTGCAATGTCCTGAGTGGACTTATACCGCTCAATAAATTCTATCAGCAGTTCCAGGTGGACTAGGTCCCTCAGCCTGACCCAACGCTGCATGGCGGCCGGCAGAGCCCTCACCATCTGATCAGCCGCAATTCTCTCCATCATCTCATATGGAGAACAGAGCTCAGGCTGGAGCCACTCCTCCACCAATTGCAACAAGTCACTTGCTTGAGACCTGGCAGACCGAGTCTCTACATAGGACCACTGGTACACCCAATGATCGCCCCTTACCTTTGGGGTCTCTTCAGGACTCTGCTGTTCACCCCTTAGAGATCTCCACTTTAAATTGTTGAACCTCTGCTAGCTCCATCTGCATTGTCTCTTGCTGCCGCTGCTGCTGCAAATTCTCTTGCTGGGAATGTTGAAACTGCAGCGTTTCTTTTTGAATCCTTTGCTGACTGAGCACAACCTGCTCCAAAAGTTCCTCCATTTTTCCAGCTGGCTTAAACTGTAGCTTTGCAGGCTTAATCACTGACATGCAGCACGCTCTGGTTATGCCTCAGTTCACATGGCCGCATTCTTTCTACCATATGTGATGCAGCGGTAGGACGATATACAGTGAAACGGCAGTGACCCAAGCAAGTTCAAACAAAACATTCTTTTATTGTGTTACTTCACACAGTCAATATCGTATTCAGCTTCTTCATACAGTTCATTAATAATGCATGGCTATAAGACGCAGTCAATACACAGGCCGAACTTCCCTCTGTCCAGTTTCCCTGGGTGACCGCACGCCGGTAACAAGCCTCTGTACTCACTCAGTGCACTGCACTCTTTATCCTCTGGAGTGCAGCCGGGTACACATAAGACAGCCCAAGATGCAGGGTGTCAGTCTCTCTGGTTCCTTTAGCCTCTGTGTTACTCCACACAGAGAGAGCTCTGCAGACAACTGCCCTGTCTGCTTCCAAGAACACACTGACACACCTACCCCAATACTACAGGGCTTTTTAATCAGTCACTGCTTCACTATTCTAATTACAGCCACACCTGTGTCTGTAGTACGCCCTCAAGGCCTCATTACGCTTCCTTGCACATTCTGGAGAGCACATACGGCGCCCCCTAGCTGTAACAGGGGTCACTGCCTCAAAATATATATATATATATACATATATATATATATATTATACCTCATTTTTACTGCAGCAATTGTGTGTCAAAAGCATACAGAGAGACGTGGTTGATTTTCAATAACATTGCTACATTGCTCCTGCAGTGTAACCAGTCCATCTGAGGTGTGGCAATTTTTCTGCAATACTAATATTGCAATTTTTTTCAGCAGTGAAATTTTATACGGCATTTATCGTGCTAGATTTGTGCCTCAAAACACACAACAAAATTGTTTGGTTACAAATAGTGCTTCCCCCATACTTTGGAACTCTCTACCCCAACACATCAGACTCTCGCCTACCATAGAAACCTTCAAAAAGAACCTGAAGATTCACCTCTTCCGACAAGCTTACAGCCTGCAGTGATCCTCAAACCTACTGAACTACAGTACAAACCAGCTCTACCCGCTCCTAGTGTATCGTCACCCATCCCCTGCAGACTGTGAGCCCTCACGGGCAGGGTCTTCCATCTTTATGTACCTGTGTGCCTTGTTTTTTGCTCATGCTTAATGTATTTGTCTATATTTGCCCACTTTTCACCTGTAAAGCGCCATGGAATTAATGGCGCTATAATAACTTATAATAATAATAATAAATAATAATATTAATAAATTGCATTGCTATATTGATACTGCAGCCTCATATGTCCATTTGAAGTGGGCAAATTTTCCTGGCATTGTGATACTACAATTTTTTTCAGCAGTGAAATTTTATATGGCAGTTATTGTGCTGGAGTTGTGCTTCAAAACACCATAAAAAATAGTTTAGTTATGAATAGCTTTGCTATATAGATAATGCAGTCTAATGCATCAATCTGAAGTGGACACATTTTGCTGGCATTGTAATACTTGGGGCTAAAATGTTAAAGCATCTATTCAATTTCCTCCAAAAAATGAGTTTAGGAGGCATTTTTTCTATATTATTATTGTTAATAACAATAATTAAAATCCACATACAGCTCTGGTAAAAATTATGAGACCACAGCAAAATGTTCAGTTTGTCTGATTTTTCTCTTTATAGGTATATTTTTGAGTAAAATGTGAATTGTTCTTTTATTCTATGAACTTCTGACAACATCCGATACCGCAAGTATCGGGTATCAGCCGGTATTTGCGGTATCGGAATTCCGATGCCGAGTTCCGATATTTTCAGTATATCAGATACCGGAATCGGAAGTTCCCATAATTCAAAGAGCCCGAATTCAGACAATGAAGAATGATTAGAAGTGTGGGCACATCCTGTTCTGCATGGTAGGCATGTAACTACTGGCATGGCTGTGATTGGCTGCTGAAATGATGTCATGATGCACTATAAAAGTCGCCGCCACCATTTTTGGTTCACTCTGCTGTGAATTCAGTTAGGGACAGGATGCTGTGTTCTGACTGAGGGCCAGTTTAGAGAACGATTTGCTTCATTGTGCTATACTCAGGCTAATTTAGCAACCACTGTGTGAGAACCTTGTTTTTGCCTTGCAGCGCTGTTCACAGGTGTCTGCAAAGTATCTGTGTGAGTGCAGCTCACTCTGTAGTCTGGTCTGCAGCCACCACTGGTAGTAGTCAGCTCAGGGTGCATCACTGCCTCATGCCGTTTCATTGTCCGTTTTTCAATTAGTGCTGCCTGCTGCACATTTTTTCAAGTTTATCCTATTAGTGGCTTTCCATCTGTATTCAGCTAGATTGTGGAAAAACACTATATAGGATTGCATAGAGGAGCTATTTTTGGCCTTGCAGCGCCGTTCCCGGCTGTCTGCACTGTCTGTGTGTGAGTGCAGCTCTCTCTGTAGTCTGTTCTGCCGCAACAGCCGGTTGTAGTCAGCTCAGGGTGTGTTACTGCCTCATACCGTTCTATTGTTAATTTCTCAATTAGTGCAGCCTGCTGCACATTTTTTCAAATTTATCTTATTAGTGGCTTTCCATCCGTATCCAGCTAGATTGTGGAAAAACACTATATAGGATTTCATAGAGGAGCTTTTTTTGGCCTTGCAGCACCATTCACGGTGGTCTGCACGGTCTCTGTGTGAGTGCAACTCACTCTGCAGTCTGTTTTGCCGGAAACAGCCGGTTGTAGTCAGCTGAGGGTGCGTCACTGCCTCATACCGTTCCATTGTCCGTTTCTCAATTAGTGCTGCCTGCTGCACCTTTTTTCAAATTTAGCCTATTAGTGGGTTTCCATCCGTATCCTGCTAGATTGTGGAAAAACACTATATAGGAGTACATAGAGGAGCTTTTTTTGGCCTTGCAGTGCCGTTCACGGCTGTCTACACGGTCTGTGTGTGAGTGCAGCTCACTCTGTAGTCTGTTCTGCTAAAAAAAAAAGTTAATAAAGTTCACCAAACACTGCACTTTACAGTTGTGTAGACCACATTAGCTCATATTAAAGTCTAGTCCACACGTTAGAAAATTAGTGTTTCTTATACCTGTTAGGAGCTGTTCAGGAATAAGCACACTAAGCCCTTAGTACTTTTCAGCCTATCTTTATCAGTCTACCAAGATGAAGAAGGCAGGGAGTAAGGCAAGTGGTTGTGGGTGTGGATCAGGGAGAGGACGTGGGGATTCTGTGCCTGCTGCAGGCACCCGTGACTCATCATCACCCAGTTTCAGCAGGGAACAGTCCTTCATGTGCGGCTTTGTAGGAGATCACCGTACCCCGCTGCTGCGGGAAGAACAAATTGAAGCCATTGTCAGATGGATGGCAGCTAACGCATCGACTTCAATTAGTGTCACATCCTCTCAGGCACAGAGCACTGGAGAGCACCCATCTGTCTCTTCACCACCTGCCAAATTGCCCAGGCAGTCAGAGAGCCCAGGACAGAAGCCATCTCTACCTCTGTTCTCTGAATCTCTTGGCTTGTAAAGAGGGGGCCAGCCAAGCAGCATTGGAGAAATGGAAGAAGAGGCAGTATGCAGTGATGCCCAACAGCTTTGTCTCTCTGAATCTGAAGCGGCGGGTGGGCCAGTGCCTCCGGTCAGCACACCTCAGTACGCATCTGATGATGAGACTCAGGTGCCACTTTCTGGTGTGTACTGTGCTGCCAAGACTACCAAGGAGAAGCAGTTGCTGGGAGAGGGTAGTGTAGATGATGAGGTCCTTGACCCATCATGGTGTGAGGTACAGGAAGGTGGTGGGAGCAGCTCTGAGGAAGAGATTCCCCGAATGGCCCAAAGAGGGAGAGGGAGGGGGAAGACTGCGTTGCCTTTGGCCTCCACTTCAGCACCCATTAGGAGCATGACTCTTCCAAAAGTCAAAACGGGCACTCCCAAGACTTGCAGTGCCTGGTCCTTTTTTGACACAGTTGCGGTGATATTTGCTTTGTCAAATGCAAGCTGTATCATCAGAAAGTCACAAGAGGGAAAAGTGTCAGCAACCTCAATACCACAAATGTGTGGAAACATGTGCGGACCAAGCACATGGTGGAGTTACAAAAACACACTGAAGACCTGGGCCAACGTGCAGCGGCACCTTCTACCTCTTCAGCTCGTGTTGTAGCCTCTTCCTCCAGCTCACACACAGCTGGTTCGGCTTGCTCACAGGATCACCATGGAAGAACCTCTGGAAGTGTTGTCCAGAGACCCAGTGTAATTCCATCCTCACACTCCCAGCCCAGTCTACAGCCATCGGTAGCACAGGCATGGGAGAAACGGTGCCCATTCTCAGCAAACCACCCCGAGCACAGGCTCTGAATGCTGGCATTGCAAAACTACTGTCCCTTGAAATGCTGTCATTCAGGCTGGTGGAGACTGACACCTTCTGTAACTTGATGGCATTGGCAGTCCCACAATACAATGTTCCCAGCCACTTTTATTTCAGCTGGCAAGCCATCCCTGCCCTGCAAAAGCATGTGGAGGGAAACATTAAACATGCGCTACTAAACGGCGTCAGTAGCAAGGTCCACCTCACCACCCATGCGTGGACCAGTCACCATGGACAGGGACGATACCTTTCCCTCACTGCCCATTGGGTCAATGTTGTGGAGCCAGGTACAGATCTTCAGAGTAGCGCTGCACGTGTTCTGCCAACTCCAAGGATTGCAGGAATCTAGTCTGTACACATTGCCTCCTCCTCATACTCCAGTTCCTCTGAATCATCGCTGCAGGAGCTGTCACGGTCTACCTGCACTTTGACCCATAAAAGCTTACCTGTTACGACCGATCTGAGCACAGCTGTGGCCAAACGTCAACAGGCTGTACTGAAATGCATTTCTTTGGGGAATCGAAGCCACACAGTGCAGGAGCTCTGGAATTCTATCTCGCAGGAGAGCGACGTGTGGATTGTGCCAGCGAATCTCCAGCCAGGCATGGTAGTGTGTGACAATGGCTGAAATCTGGTGGCAGCTCTGGCCCTAGGCAAACTCACATCCCCTGTCTGGCATATGTGCTCAATTTGGTTGTTCAGAGTTTTTTGAGGGACTATCCGGATCTTGATGCACTGCTGCACAAGGTCCACCTAGAGTGTGCTCACTTGCGGCGTTCCAGCATGTCAAGATCGCATCTTGCAGCTCTGCAGAGCCGATTCTGCCTTCTGGAACATCGCATCATATGTGACCTACCCACCAGCTGGAATTCAATGTTACATATGTTGGAGCGGTTGTGTGAGCAGCAGCCAGCAGTAATTGAGTACCAGCTGCATCAGGCGCAAAGATGTCGCACTGCGCACCGTTCAGACTTCACAACCCCTGACTGTGCCACTATGAAGGACATCTGCCAGGTTTTGGGTGCCTTCGATGATTCCACGTGGATGGTGAGTGCGGATGATGCACTAGTCATCATGACTGTCCCCCTTATCTACCTGCTTGAAAGAACACTGCAAGCTCTAAGGGATGAGGTTATGGAAGAGGTGGAGGATGAGGAGTCACAAATGCCATCTGCTTCTGGACAGTCTGCGTGACATAGTTCCTCACAAAGGCCTAGGCAGGGGGCACTTTGTGAGGAGGATGAGGAGGAGTCAATGGAGGAGGAAGACATCTTTACAAAGAAGGGAGTTACACAATGCTCCAGTAGTCAGTATGTAGAGCGAGGGTGGGGTGATGCAGAGCAGGCAGAGATCACGCCTCCAGCAGGGGACAGCGTTTCTTGGCCAGTTGGCAGTCTGCAGCACATGGTTGATTTCATGCTGCAGTGCCTGAGAAATGACCCACATTTTCAACACGGCTGATTATTGGGTGTTCACCCTCCTAGATCCGCGCTACCGGGACAACTTACAAACCCTCATAACACCATTGAACTGGGAGCATAAAATGCAGGAGTACCAAGACACACTGGTGCAGTCCATCATCTTCTCCAGTCCAACTGAGAGCAGTGCTGCTTGTGCTTTACAAAGCAGCTCGGTGCATCGAGGCAGTGGAGGAAACTCAGCACAAACAGGGAGCATAAGCAGTGCCTCAGCACAAGGCAAGACCAGCATGGCCCAACTGTAGCAAACTTTTGGTGCCCGCCTCAAATGTCTACCCCATCACAGACGGCTCCAGTCAGCAGGAGGCAATGTTTCCATCAGATGGTGACAGACTACATGTTTTGCCCTCTCACTGTAGTCCCACATGGCTCTTCCCCCTTCAAGTTTTTGGTCTTTAAGCTGGATACATGGCCAGAGCTTAGCCAGTATGCATTGGAGGTGCTGGCTTGCCCTGCTGCTAGTGTGTTATCGGAATGCGTCTGTAGTGCCGCAGGTGGTGTACTAACAGACCGTCGCATGTGACTATCCTCCGATAACATTGACCGTCTTACTTTTCTGAAAATGAATAAGGCCTGGATATCGCATGAAATTGCCACTCCTCTTCCAGATTAAATTCTTGGTTGGCAACAGTATCCAGGTCTCCTGTTGTGTTCATGATTCTTTCACCTGAACTGTAATCTCTGGGCTCCAACACCGCCAGTTGCTGCTCAGAAGTGCCATCCCCAGCTGTGTATCCAGCAATTGCTCCTTCTTCCTCCACACTCACACTACTACAAAAATTAAAGGGAACCTGTCACCCCCAGGCATTTGTAACTGAAAGAGCCACCTTGTGCAGCACAAATGCTGCACCACAAAAAGGTGGCTCTTTTAGTTTTGCTCCTTGCACACGCTGAACTTAACACTTATAAAATATGTGTCCCTCATACCGTGAAACCGTCCAGGAGGTGGGACTTTCCTTCGTAATGAGAAGCAGCACAGTAGTCATTCTTCACCCTTGGCGCTGGACACCGCCCATTCAGCGTTGTTTGAATCTGTCCCGGAGCCTGCGCTGTTATGTTAAACCTTGGGCATGCACAGTTAGCGCTGCCCGTCTTCTGACATCATTTATTGTCAGGTTGACTGCTCCTGTGCGGTCGCACTGCCCGAGATCCCGCCCCGCAGTGTCTTCTGACTTATTCATACTGCGGGGCTGGGATTCATGGCCATGCCCTGTGCATATCTTTGCCTGTCACTCATCTCCTTCCGCCTTCTTCAGACTGTGCGCCGTCAGCTGATCCCTAATCACATGCCATGGCTGTGACACCACATAGTCTGAAGAAGGCAGAAGGAGATGAGTGAGAGGTGAAGATATGCATTGTGCATGCCCATGAATCCCAGCCCCGCAGTGTGAATAAATCAGAAGACACTGCGGGGCGTGATCTCTGGCAGCGCGGCCGCACAGGAGCAGTTAGCCTGACACCAAATGATGTCAGAAGGCGGGCAGCGCTAACTGCGCATGCAAAAGGTTTAACATAGCAGCGCATGCTACGGGACAGATTCAAACAACGCTGAGGAGGCGGTGCATGTTGCCAAGGGGGGAGGAATGACGACTGTGTTGCACCTCATTACGAAGTCAAGTCCCACCTCCGGGATGGTTTCACGGTATGAGGGGACACATTTTATATGTGTTAGGCGGAAGGAGATGAGTGAGAGGCAAAAATATGCACTGCGCAAGGCGATGAATCCCAGCCCCGCAGTGTGAATAAATCAGAAGACACTGCGGTGCTGGGATTCATGGGCATGCGCAGTGCATATCTTTGCCTCTCACTCATCTCCTCCCGCCTTCTTCAGACTGTGTGGCACAGGCGCAGTCAGGTTGACATCAAATGATGTCAGAAGGCGGGCAGCGCTATCTGCGCATGGCCAAGGGATAACATAACAGCGCAGGCTCCGGTACACAAACAAACAACACTCAGGAGGCTGCGCCCGGTGCCAAAGGGGTATGATTGACAGCTGTGCTGTGTCTCATTAAGAAGGAAAGTCCCGCCACTGGGATGGTTTCACGGTATGAGGGGCCAAATTTTATAAGTGTTTCATTCAGCGTGTGCAAGGAGCATAATTAAAAGAGCCACCTTTTCCTTGTGCAGCATTACTGCTGCACAAGGTGGCTCTTCCAGTTGCTAATGCCAGGGGGGTTAAAGGTTCCCTTTCAACTTACTCCAATTAGGCCTCAGCCTACACTCTGTTTGTCAAATAATCCCTTGGCTCCGCCAGTTGCTGCTCAGAACTGTCTTTGGTACTCCTTCTTGCCCAGCTTGGTTCCAACATGCCAGCTATTTCCGGGTAGTGTCAAGGTCACTTTGCCTCCAATACGTTGTCCTGTCGTGTTGCGGTTGGGTTAGCCGACTCTATGGTTCATGCAGTTTAGGTGCTTCCTATGGGGGCTGCGTGAAATGGCAATCAAGGCTGGTTCCGTAGTGCCAATAGGATAACCTCCCCCTTGTAAGACTGTGGATTTTTGGTAACTACGGCCGTCTCGCGGCCAAGCAACTTTTGTTTTTCCTGTGGACCTTCTGTTGCCTATCTGAGTTCCAGCACCAGGAACACAAGCTTAAATAGGTCCCCCTTGTCCCAGTACCGTCAGCTGGTTCCGGGCAGAGACTTTGGCTTAGGTGCCTCCTTCTGGGTATCCGAGTTCCACCAACGTCTGGTGGTCCTTGGTAGTGCTTTCTGGCACGGGTACCTCCTGCTTAGTAACCGGGTTCCAGTAACGTCAGCTGGTCCTCGGTTGTTCCATTGGCTCTTGTACCTTCGGCTACCCATCCGGGTTCCAGTACCGTCAGCTGGTTCTCGGCAGTGTCTTTGGCTCTTATACCTTGTGCTCCACATCCTGGTTCCAGTACCGTCAGCTGGTTCCAGGCAGAACCTTTGGCTTAGTTGCCTCCTACTGGGTATCCGAGTTCCACCAACGTCATGTAGTCCTTGGTAGTGCTTTCTGGCATGGGTACCTCCTGCTTAGTAACCGGGTTCCAGTACCTTCAGCTGGTCCTCGGTAGTTCCATTGGCTCTTGGACCTTCGGGTAGCCATCCGGGTTCCTGTACCGTCAGCTGGTTCTCGGCATTTCCTCAGCCTTTTTGTACCTTCTGCTACATTTCCAAGTTCAAGACCCTAAAGACGACGACCCTGAAGACACCCCTAAGACGACGACCCCAGAGACGACGACCCCTGAGACGACGACCCTGGCGACGACTCCCCTGAAGACCACCCCGAAGACAATCGACGACCCCGGAGACTACGACCATGTAGGCGATGACCCTGGAGACGATGACCCTGAAGACCAAGAAGCAGAAGAACAAGAAGCTGCAGAACAAAGAGCAGAAGAACATTAAGCATAAGACTAAAAATAACAGCAAAATATATTACCTAAATTATAAGCAGAAGAAGACTATGCAGTGTATGGGGGTGAGTCCGTTCCTCCTCGAGGTGCCCCTGGAAAAAGCCTGCTGCTGCAGGCCAAACTGAACGCGGACAAATCCTGTTGTAATTGTAACTCTTTTGTGACAGGCAGAACGGAAGGTGTAACCTTCAAACTTTTATAGATAACAGCTACAGGAATGCCTGTCACAAATAAGAATATGATGAAGAAGTAGAATATGAAGAAGAAGAATATTTTAATAAAAAGAATATGAAGAATGTAACAAAAAAGAATAATAGGAAGATGGTGAAGAAGAAGAAGATGATGAATAAGGTGAAGAAGTTGATGTAAAGGATGCTGCTGCTGCTGAAGATGATGAAGAGGAAAGTGTGGGAGAAGTAAAAAAGAAGGTGAAGAGCATGGAATTAGTGAAACATCAATATCTGACAAAATCTAAAAAATCTTAACATAGTCAATATCTTTGTAATTCCGACCGTCTTAAAAAAACATTAATTCCTGCTATTCCATGTGATTGGGCTAAACCTCTATGCCTTTAATGTCTCCTCCACCTCCCCCAATACATCCTACATTATTCTTAGTTGTTTTCCTTCATGTAGAATTAACCTACAAGGAAAGAAAGGGTTTATTTTAATTCTGATATTTTGGTCCCTTTGACTAGCATTGGTATTGGGTATCGGCGATATCCGATATTTTTCGAATATCAGCCGATCCAATCCGATACAGATATTTTCAAATATCGGAAGGTATCGCTCAACACTAGTCTCCGAAATTCCAAGTAATAAATTTAATATTTTTTTCTGACAAAGAAACATGGTCAAATTTTAAAAAAAAATGCGTTCAGACCTCAAATAATGAAAAGAAAACACGATTATAATCATTTAGAAACAACAATACTATTGTTTTAACTCAAGAGTTCAGAAATCAATATTTTGTGGAATAACCATAATTTTGAAAGCTTTCATGCATCTTGGCATGCTTTCCATCAGCTATCACACTGCTTCTGGTGCAAAAATGTAAGCAGTTCTTCTTTGTTTGATGGCTTGTGACTCTCCATCATCCTCTTGATTACATTACAGAGGTTTTCAATGGGGTTCAGGTCTGGACATTGGCCTGCCTAAGACAGGGTTTTGATGTGGTGGTCTCTTAATTTTTTGCTAGAGCTGTATTAATAGTAATTGTAATAGTAATGTATTATTGCACGTGCATATGTTTGTAACAACTTCTGCCAGTGTTGTAATTTTTCCATTTTACCTTGATTTCTATGAATAGACTAAGGTGAAAATCCCTCTATGACATTGCAGTAAACCCACATACATAGACATAAAGTAATGTTTATTCAGAACCCTAGGCTTGGCATGTTGTATTTAATAGAAAAGCTCATAAAATATCATTACACTACCCAGGCAGCTCAGCCATCACTTGTATAGGTTATTTGTTCACTGCTCAGGAGGAAAAGTGTTCTTTAAATATGTTAAGACATATGCTAAGACCTGCACAAAACACTTTTTGACACTTTTGCTATTAAACCAGTATGCTTTCCTCAGTTATTTTTCTTTCTATGGGCAACGAAAAAATATACATAGACCCATATGAAGAGAAATCCACGAGGTAGATGTTTAACTAAGAACTATTAAGTGTTCATTTTGTTTTATTACCAAAAAATTCTCCAATGGGGCTGAACTGAAACTGTGAAAATGGAGCAGATTCAAGTGCCTTTAGCTAACACCTATTAACGAGAATTTTCCTGGCATTTTAGAGAAAGCACTCGGAAAAATAATAATGTATATCTCCGGTTAGTAAAGCCAAATACAAATTTTAATTTTTCTTCTCTTCATTGTAGATGACTTAAAATGATGATAATTTTTGGATCGTGAGTGGTAATTCTATTTTAATACATATAAGACAAGATGAGGAAGAAGCGGTTATTTAGATTTACTTCAGGCTGTAATTGTATGAGGGGATAAATTAATGGGTGCGGATGTGGATTGTATTTCTACATATTACTTATTCAAAATTTAACCACATTACCTTCAGTTTTGGAGATTTTCCACTGTAATGTTAAAAATATTTTAGGAAATTCCAAATGACATCTCACACCCACAAAGTATATTCACAGTAGAAGCCATTGAAAACTGAATGGCAATATAAAGCATTGCAACAATCAATTCATTGTTAGTAAGATTTAGAACTACATTGGTTATGGTAAGACCTGCTGTATATATAATACTTCTGCAAATATGGAAGAAATCATATTATATTGAAATAATAATGTTCAAAATACCAACTTAACATATTGATGACAGATCTGACATCAAAGCAGAAAAACTTTTAAAGAAACAAAACCCTTAAGTGTGTTCAGTATTTACCATCTTGTCAGTAAGTAGAAAATGTTCTATTCTCTGGAGAGGCAAATTATTTCTATGAAGTTTAGTAAAATGTTGGTGAAAAACAGACAAGGTTTTTTGGAGGGCAAACATCCCTGAAATAGCAGTAAGATATACAGTACTCTAAAAATCTTGATTTTAGATATTAGGGGAATCAGAAAAAAAAAGAGCAGACAATAACCATACTAACTAAAGTTTTTTATCCAAGTTAATATATTATGGGTAACTTCTCTCCTTTTGGAGAGTGACATTACTGACATGTCGAAGGAAGGAAACTTATATGCCATGTTATGATTTTCTGGGAAATTATATATACAAAATTGCCTCTTCAGAGAGGAGGAGGACTTGAACTCTAGTGCCACCTAAGGGAAGTAGCAATCCTAAATGTTAATATCAACTCTTTAATGAGCCTTGCTACATGACTTAAAGGGAACCTGTCACCCCATTTTTTCAGATTGAGCTATAAATACTGTTAAATAGGGCCTGCGCTGTGCGTTACTATAGTGTATGTAGTGTACCCTGATTCCCCATGTATGCTGAGAAATACATTACCAAAGTCGCCGTTTTCGCCTGTCAATCAGGCTGGTCTGGTCAGGTGGGCGTGTTCACAGCGCTCTTTTCTTCCCCAGCTTTCCGTTGGTGGCGTAGTGGTGTGCGCATGTCCAAGGTCCGAATTCCCTGCGCCCACGTGAAGACACAGCGCGCGATCTGCGCTGTAATCCCTTGCATCGGTGGGGGCGGCCATCTTCCTGGGGCCGCGCGTGCGCAGATGGAGTGCTCTGCTGCACGGGGCTTCAGGAAAATGGCCGCGGGATGCCGCGCATGCGCATTAGAGATCGCGGCGGCCATTTTCCCAAAGCCGAGATGCAAACTTGGCTTTGGGAAAATGGCCGCCGCGATCTCTTGTGCGCACGCGCGGCATCCCGCGGCCATTTTCCTGAAGCCCCGTGCAGCAGAGCACTCCATCTCCAAAAACGCATGGTGCAAAAACGCATGTAAATGCGTGTAAACGCTGCGTTTTTTTGATGCACGCGTTTAACGCATGCGTCAAAAAAACGCAGCGTTTGCACGCGTTTACATGCGTTTTTGCATGCGTTTGCGTTTTTTACAGCATTTCCCCCCCAAAAAAAATACAAAAAAAAGGTAACCAGACACAACCAATGGGAATAGAGAGGGCGTATATGATTGTCTCTCAATATATTGACCCTAGGGGTACAGAAATTTTCACAGCTTGCTACTGTTTCCGGTGTCATGATGGATCTTTCAATGGAGAGATTTTATTTCAAACTGGAGTTCAGCTTCAAGATTTTCCTTGCCTGTGTTTTTGCTTGGGAGCAAGACCGAAACCGCCAAAGATGGAGAAAGAGACAGCGTAGGCGTTTTTGGAGGCACCCCAACATTGAAGTGCGTGAGAGCCGTGGAGCATATCACACGCTCTATGCGGAGCTGAATGCCAACCCGGAGAAATTCCAGGATTACACGAGAATGTCTCAAGAATCTTTCCGGGATTTACTGTCTCGTGTCGAAGGATCCATACGGCGACAGGACACACGGCTCCGTAGAGCGATTCCACCCGAGGAACGTCTGTTAGTGACATTACGGTACGTTCCAAAACTAAACCAATGACCGTCAAATTTTTTGTTATGACATGTATTTTATGTTGTTTTTTTCTTTTTCTTATTTTTAAACACACCATTAAAAGAGCCGATTTTAAATGTTTTTTTTTGTTTCTTTTTCTTCTAGATTTCTTGCCACAGGAGAGAGTTTATCTTCCCTCCACTTCCAATACCGCCTTGGAATCTCAACCCTGTCCAGAATTGTTGTGGACACTTGTCGTGCGTTATGGAATGTACTCCGTGAGGAGTTTATACCAGTACCCACCGTGGAGATTTGGCGTGATAAATTTTTGAACGTGTGTGATTTCCCCAACTGTATAGGGGCGGTGGATGGAAAGCACATCCGCATTATAAAACCTGCCAGAACCGGATCTGAGTTTTTTAACTACAAAAAATATTTTTCGGTAGTTCCCATGGCAATAGCGGATGCGGAGTGTCGCTTCATCGCCGTGGACATTGGAGCTTTTGGCCGTGGCAATGATTCCCAGACTTTTAAGAGCTCGGATATGGGCCGTCGTGTGTATGGCAACAATTTTCCCCCTCCACAGCCTCTCCCCAACAGTCAAGGCCCACCGCTGCCATTTGTTATGGTTGGGGATGAGGCCTTCCAGATGTGTGAAAATCTCCTTAAGCCATATTCTAGTAGGGACTCGGACCACACTAGAAGAATATTCAACTACAGACTGACCAGGGCCAGAAGAACCGTAGAGTGCACCTTTGGCATTCTGGTTGCTAAATGGCGCATTCTTGCAACAGCCATCAATCTAAAAGTGGAAACAGTGGACGAGGTGGTCAAAGCCTGTGTGGTTCTACACAATTACCTCATTGCTAAGGAGCGACCCCACATTGAACTTGATGAACCAGTTTCACACCCATTGCCTGATTTTCAGCATCACCCGATGCGGTCAACTGCAGCCGTTGGTCTTATGCGGGACCAATTTGCGGCCTATTTTGTTTCCGATATTGGACGGGTGTCATGGCAGGACAATGTTGTGTAAATGTCCTGTTGTATGTTTATCTTTACCAATTATTAAATACTGATACAATTTTTTCAAATTATTAAACTTGAGTGTTGGTTGTGTTGACCATGTCTCCTATCTTTTTCCTCTCTAAACAAAGGTTGACCAAAGATGGGCAGTAGATATGTATATCATATTTTGTAATCCAAAACCAGGAGTGGGTGATAGATGATGAGGTAATAGTTTTATTTTATTTATCATAATTGACCTCTTATATTGTTGCACTCCCTATTTTGGTTTACAAATAATGATATAAAACACAGGCCGCATACTTATAATAATGGAAAAAAATGTTGATTTATTGGTAATCTTCTTGACGTCATTGCGTCAAGACTGTCACGCTCTCTATACCCATCAAGTCAAGTGTAAGAAATAATGAATTCATGATAAACATATACATGCTCATGAATTCACAATTTCTTACACCTGGCCAGGTGAGCATAGATATGTAGCGTGTGACAACCATTGTCCCATCAGTTTGACAGCCATTGTCACATAATGTGCTATATAAATAAGAGAATATGGTGAATATACAAGGCAGTTATCAACTAAATAGGTCAGGTGTCTATTTTGACATCTGACCGGTTCAGTTGAGTACTGAACTTGATTTCCACCATTTTCTCTTTGTACAGTGACACTACACTAGGTACAAAAATAAAAGTATGGAAATAACTAATATTTTTTTGGCCAACTCATATCTGTATACTGAAGAAACACATATAGATTTAGTCTTGTATTTTATACTACTGGAGATATGTTTTGGCCAAAAGAATAAGTGTGTGGCGAAGTTTATTGGTGTGTATTGAGAGCGGTGAAAGACACAATAAACCAAGCATAATTGTTGCAAATAAACTTTTTTTTTATTGAGTTAACAAACAAATTTATTTTTTTGTACCGCGACGGGTTGTACCGCGACGGCTTGGGGTAGAGTGACGTAACCGGGGGGTGTTGAGAAATGAAGCCTGGCTCACCGTGGAGGAGGCAGAGGTGGCAGGAGAAGGGGCAATAAAACTGGAAGGGTCTGGAAGTTCGGGATGGGGCTTAAAACATGAGGGGCTTGAGACACACTGGAAGGGTGAGACACAACAGACAATACAGACACATCGGTAGGTGATGGCGGAGGAATACTCAGAGTTTTTTGTTTTTTATGTGTTTTGGGGGTTTTCCTTTGGGTTTTCCTGGTAGGGGGATGTCTTCTTGGGCTAATAGGATGTTGAGTGTTGGCGGGAGACACGTCAGGATCCGGCTCCACAATAACACAGTCCGTCTCCATTGTGGAGCGCTCGGCAATGCCAGAGTCCAACTGCATTGTAGTGGGGGGGGAAAGAAAAAGCCCTGCCAGGGTCCTGGTGCCTCGTTTGGGGGGAACATAAAACCCTCCCAGGGTCCTGGTGCATCGTTGGGGGGGGAACATAAAACCCTCCAAGGGTCCTGGTGCATCATTGGGGGGAACATAAGCTTATACCAGGGTCCTGGTGCATCGTTGGGGGGGGACCTAAACCCCTCCCAGGGTCCTGCTGCATTGCTGGTGGGGGGGAACATAAAGCCCTGGCAGGGTCCTGCTGCATCGGGGTGGGTCCTGCCCGGAAAGCTATGGCTTGGTCCTGCTGCATCGTGGGGGGGCCGGTGCGATACGCCATGCCTGGGTCCTGCTGCATGGGGGGGGGCCGTCCTATACGCCTGGCCTGGTTCCTGCTGCATCGGGGGTGTCCTGCCCGGAAAGCAATGCCTCGGTCCTGCTGCATCGGGGGGGCCGGTCCGATATGCCATGCCTGGGTCCTGCTGCATCGGGAGGGGGCCGGGCCAATAAGCCATGCCAGGGTCCTGCGTCATCGTGGTGTCAGCAGAGGAGGTCCAAGCCGGAGCAGAGGTTGTCACGGTGGTGGCGGTGGGATGTCCAACAGCACTCATCATCGTGTTGGCGCTGTAGTGGAGTAAACCTGTGGATGGAATAGAGGTGGCCGTGCAGTGGTATGCAGCAGAGGTAGGAATGGTGGTTAATCGTGACAGTGACGGCACAGTTGGATATGCCGCCACATTACGACTTTGACTCTGCTTCATAGCCTGCACAAAAGCAACATTGCAGGCCTGCATCACACTCAGCTGGAGATCAGGGCTAAGGTGTTTCGACATGCCCTGTTGTATTTGATTAAAAAAATGATGAGCTGGCTTCTGGAGGTCGGCTTTAACTTGATCAACGCTTTTGGCGACATCCTGGATGCGGCAATCTAAGAGGTTATGGGACACATCCATTCTGTCACCTAAAGCCTTGATTGCTTCATGTAAAACCGAGCTCAAGTGCAAAAACTCAGGCATGAGTGACCTATCCGAAGCCCTCTGTCGCTGCCAGGATGAGCCCGCAAAAATGGGTGCAGTGAAAGAGGACTGCGAAAGGGGAATACCTGATGGGCCAGCTCCCTGGTCTCCAGTGAGTGTGGAAGGCCCAGCTGCTGCTGCGCTGCTGGATGGCTGGGACGGGTCCGTGGCTGCCAGCTGAAGGACCGCTCCAGAACCTGTTACGACAGTCGTGCAGTGTGTGCTGTGAAAAAAGAAAACAGAAAATTAATACCAAAATATAACAAGACGGTACATCCTGTGGAATTTAAAATTACAGATTATGTCAATGCAATACAACCGTGTGAGAAATACTTACATTCTCATGAGAAGGACCGGTCTTAAAAAGGCCAGCACATGGTGGTATTTGTACAGCCGGTGCCTTGCTCCGGAACCACTTGCTGCATGATTCTCTGCACGAAGGTCCTTGTTGAAGTGGTCCTTCATGGAACGCCAACGTGTTCTTATTTTGTCCACTGTGAAATAACAAAAACATATAATGGTCAGAAAAAGTACTTTTGGCCGTGCTCTCTTGACTGTGTGTGATGACAGAAACTCCGAAAAGTTTCAGAAGCCGTGACGTCATTTGCAGGTCCTAAATTCCTAGAATTAGGTGATAAGTGAATGAGAATGACGTCGCGGCTTCTGATTGGTCGCGTGGCGGTCACATGAGCGGCACGCGACCAATCAGAAGCCGCGACGTCATTCGCAGGTCCTAAACGCGTTCATTTTAAACAAAGAAGCCTGCCGGTTACCAGCGTGATGTCCAGGGGCCGCCGGAGAGGTGAATATATCAATATTTTTTATTTTAATTCTTTATTTTACACATCCCTATGGATCTGATACCGATACCCGATACCACAAAAGTATCGGATCTCGGTATCGGAATTCCGATACCGCAAGTATCGGCCGATACCCGATACTTGCGGTATCGGAATGCTCAACACTACTGAACATACATTTCAGTAGGCCAACATTTTGGATTTTAAAATCATTCTTGCTTCTGATGTTATAAAGTATTCTAATTTATTGAGATAATGATTTTGGGGTTTTCATTGGCTTTAAGCCATAATCATCAACATTAACAGAAATAAACACTTTTTGTATTGAAGAACTGAAACAAATTATCTTTTTGATGATATTCTAATTTTGGGAGAAGCACCTGTAAATCAAATGATAATCTCTATTTTCAGACACGTATTTTGGGGTATTGCCCTTCCTCAGTGCAAAACAAGAGATCTAATTTTACTGAATCAGATGCATCTGACTGGTGCCTAGTGGGGAACATCTCTCCTTTTCTCTTCTGACATGCTGGTGTAAGGAGACTTATAGGCCATACAATGCTCCTTTAAGAAATTAAGTAAGCAAATTTGAAAGAGATCAGTAACACTGAAGATACAGTCTAATTTGAGGACAGCATATTAAAGAGCAAAAATGCAGAGCAGATTGATATGGGAAGATATAGTAACAGATTAAGCATAACTAGTAATTCATTTGATTCCCTGTTGTTCCCAGATGGGTCATTTTACCACTTGTGGCGATCACGTTCCTATCCCTGTATTACCCCAAGCATCACCCTGGCTAGTGAGTGGGATTGCCAGTCCTACTCTAGCGTAAAGACACAGAGGAGAAACAGACAGGGATCAAAGAAACTGCAATCATACAAAAAATACTCACAAAAAACAAGTGGAATATAGGGAAGGAGAAGGGGAGGCAAATCAAACGGGAATAAGGATAAATAGACAAACACCCAAACCAACTTCACGCAGATATCTTCTAATACAACTCCAAACACCTGCTGCATCCTTGGCTTAATCCTCTAACTCAAAACCAGGTAGCTGAAAAGCTATCATTGGCAAATTCCAAGTGTAAGAGGTGAGCATATCTATCAGAGGGGAGTGGCAAACACAGAACAGCTGAAACAATTCAAGATGGAGAGCTCCTGGAGATAAAAAAAACTGTTTATCCCTTGCAATAACAGAACAAAGGAAACCTGCTAATATGATAGTGAAGCAGTTCAAATAAGTGCAGGCTTACGTGTAACCAGACATCACAATCTACTGGCCCCTCTCTGTCACGGTATCGCCGTGACACATATTCTATTTAAAGGGAACCTGTAATAAGGATTTTATATCTCAAAGGTATGAAACGTATATAATTTCACTATAAGATAAAGTGTGTGCACACAATGTTTTATTCAGGTAGATTCCATCAGGAATTCTCCTGAAAAAAAGGACCAGGAAGGCAGAACATAGAATGAACATAATTTATTTTTTTGTTTATTTTTCTCACTTACTCGCCATTAATTCCACAGCGCATTACAGACGTTATCAGCACTGTCCTCATTGGGGCTCACAATCTAATTTCCCTATCAGTAATGCACAGCAATTTAAAAATGGTATTGCTGTACACATGTTTGGTTCTATGTCACATTTATATGCTAGATCTTCTGTAAATATTACATTCTCTAAAACAATATAGTGGCTCAGTAAAGGGTCCGTTCATATTATGTGGAGCCCCCACAAGAATAGTTCTACACGTGGTAAAAATTATTTAAACTTAGACAGAACCCCCAACAGATCACAATCTAAGTAAATGTGATGGTAGCCTATATTTTTTTTTAATAAGTGCATTTTAAGATTATTATTCAAACTGTGATCAGTGTAACATAAGTAATGCAATATACTTAAACTGTTCGCCAGGGCTGCAATATAAAAAAAGGAAAACTTTGCCCAAGGTGCAAATCTTTGACTGCAGGAGGGTCAGATGTACAATGTCTCCTTGTATTTGCAACCTCCAAATCTGGAAGGGAATACCAGTTAGATTTTTTGCTAGACGCCTCCCTGCTGATAGTTGTAGTATTTGAAGCAATCGGTCATTCCTGAATATCTCAGCTGCTCAGTTCAAAGCCAGCTTAGTACATGGTTGATATCAATGACCTGGGGTGCCTGGAGGGATAACAGCTGAGGAGTGCTATTTTCTAAAGACGCCACATTAGTAGCTACTTAATGCAAAAAACTATTGGAATTAACCATGCAAAGCATTTGAAACTATTTAAAAATATATATTTTACTGGAAATAGAATGGTAACATAATCTGTAACAAATAATCAGTGGAAATTAATTTTTCTGATTCTCCGAGGAGTATTTCTAGGCTTTGTGTTTCGAGTTTCTTCATTTACTACTGTATGTAGTAATAATTATCAGGAGCTAAGAACACTACGTAATATAAATATTATTTTCAGCATAAAGATTTTTTTCCTCTAATGTGTTTATAAATCTCATAAAACCTTTTTAATGATTTTGTAACATATCTTTGGACTATTTCCTCTCTTTAGAAGTGCCTATAAGTCATTAGTTACCCTGGATTGCCAAATGTGCATGTGCTTGATATTTTTACTGTATGATAATGATCTGAAGGATGTTATTATTTCTTTAGCAGTCCTAATTTTGGGAGCTGAAAAAATGTTATTGCTTCATAGTTCTGTAGTGAAATTCATGTATATTTTCTCTTGATTGTAATTTTTGGATTTGGAACTTGTGACTTGTGTATTGTTGAGCGATACCGTCCGATATTTGAAAGTATCAGTATCGGATAGTATCGGCCGATATCCAAAAAATATCAGATATCGCCGATACCGATATCCGATACCAATACAAGTCAATGGGACACAAATATCGGAAGGTATCCTGTAATGGATCCCAGGGTCTGAAGGAGAGGAAACTCTCCTTCAGGCCCTGGGATCCATATTCATGTGCAAAATAAAGAATAAAAATAAAAAATATTGATATAATTACCCTCTGACGCGCCCTGGTCGTCACCGCTGCAACCGCCTTGCTTTCGTTCCGAAGAATGAGCGCATAAAGGGCCTTTATTCTTTATTTTACACATTAATCTTAATCCCGATACCGATTCCCGATATCACAAAAATATCGGAACTCGGTATCGGAATTCCGATACCGCAAATATCGGCCGATACCCGATACTTGCGGTATCGTAATGCTCAACACTACTTATGTGTGTTTATATTTTTTTACCAATAGGACAAATTCAGAATCATTTAATTAAAAATATTGTAAAATCCAGACTTCAAAATTCTTTAATTGAATGTGTGTGTGAAATATCAGAACATCAGTTATGTGAATCTGCCTAAATTAGAATTCAGCTCAAATTTGGAAATTCGATTTGCTTTGGATTTACTGGGTGCTTTAGCATGCTCATTGGACGTATTAGTTCTAAAACATTAAACATAGGGGGGGCTTTAGCAACTAAAGCATGTGTTGTAGATCTACCAGTTTTATGAATGCTAAGCTGTCGTACCCCACCCACACCACTGATTGACAGCTTTTTGTGTGCACTGTGCATAGGCAGAAGTCTGCCAATCATAGTTGAGGCAGCTGCCAATCACTGGTTGAGGCAGGGTTATATGGAGCTCAAACATAGAGAGGACTAAAATGCTAGCAGGTTTACTAGTTCTCTTTTTTAGTGGGTTTTATCAAAACTGCAGCAATCAGCCCAGTAAGTGACACATTGCTTTTCTATAGATCAGTGGTCCCCAACTCCAGGCCTCGAGGGCCGCCAACAGTGCAGGTTTTCAAGATTTCCTTAGTATTGCACAGGGGTTTGAATCATCACCTGTGCAGACGATCACATTACCACCGATGCAATACTAAAGAAATCCTGAAAACCTGCACTGTTGGCGGCCCTCGAGGCCTGGAGTTGGGGACCCCTGCTATAGATCATGCTGCTTTCAGATTAGAAACAGGAAAACGCATTGACAGATTCAATTTAGAATTATTTTGAAATACGCTAGAGATTTAATTGCGACTTGTGGGTGACTCAAAGTTGGCGCAAAGCTGTAGAGAAAGGATTGTCCACAAGCTGCCCTAAATCATTTAAAAGCTGTTATGCTTCTCTATTTCAATATGGAAAGGAAATAACTATGCTTTTTCCTGACACCAGGTGCCGAGACTTTTTCCTGGAGATAGAGGAATAAAAGCAGTGACTTGTCCCCTAGGAATACACAAGGATCAAGTGTTGAAATTCAACTCTCTCATCATTTGTCCAGGAATAGAAAAGAAGATCCTCAAACATATTAGACGGTCATTCAGTCCCGCAAAATCAGAAGCTTGGCCGACATATCTCTAATGTTTATGGAGACCTCAGAAATTATAAAAAAAATAAATCTGATTATTATGTCTGTAGTGGGGGCCAAGAATTATAATAATTTTATTAATGTCTGGCAAGTTTTAATTATATAGGAATTATTGGTGCATGCTGCAAAACACACTTTCCCATTCAATCCAATCATAGTAATCAGATCTGCACAAACATTATACCATTTATATATGACTCAAGGTCCCCACACTGTGCTGACAGAGGGGTTGAATTAATTATAACAATTATAATAAAGATTAAGGTCCCGGTTATTCAAAGTGTTTATTATCAGATTGACATAAATCTCTTTTATAAAGTCGCAACATTTTTGTGGAAATCAGGGTTGTGACTTTTGGCCTTTTCACACCAGATTCGAGGAAAATGGGTGGAAATGGGGTGAGATGGGCAGAACAATGAAATGCCTGCTTGTCTAATTTATTGCGACTTGTGGAGCATGTTTGCCACAAATCTTATTTTAGTTCTTGACTGGAGTAAAGGTACCTTCACACTAAATAAGGCTGCAGCGATCCAGACAACGATCCGGATCGCTGCAGCGTCGCTGTTTGGTCGCTGGAGAGCTGTCACACAGACAGCTCTCCAGAGACCAACAATGCCGGTAACCAGGGTAAACATCGGGTTACTAAGCGCAGGGCCGCGCTTAGTAACCCGATGTTTACCCTGGTTACCATCCTAAAAGTAAAAAAACAAACACTACATACTTACCTTCAGCTGTCTGTCCCCGGTGCTCTGCTTCCTGCACTGGCTGTGAGCGCCGGTCAGCCGAAAAGCAGAGCGGTGACGTCACCGCTCTGCTTTCCGGCCGCTGTGCTCACAGTGAGTGCAGAGAAGCAGAGCGCCGGGGACAGACAGCAGAAGGTAAGTATGTAGTGTTTGTTTTTTTACTTTTAGGATGGTAACCAGGGTAAACATCGGGTTACTAAGCGCGGCCCTGCGCTTAGTAACCCGATGTTTACCCTGGTTACCAGCGAAGACATCGCTGAATCGGCGTCACACACGCCGATTCAGCGATGTCAGCGGGAGAGCCAGCGACCAAATAAAGTTCTGGCCTTCTAGCTCCGACCAACTATGGCACAGCAGGATCCTGATCGCTGCTGCGTGTCAAACTGAACGATATCGCTAGCCAGGACGCTGCAACGTCACGGATCGCTAGCGATATCGTTTAGTGTGAAGGTACCTTAATATTTGTGGTGAGGTGTACATGCCACTCTTAATGCGTCTTTTAAATAATCAAGTGCCTCCAAATCCTCCATGCCTTCTGATCAAGACTAGCGGGGACAACGTTGGTATTGATGAATAGGGGCCAGAGTTTCATAAAATACCAGGAAAGCTTTAAGTATTCATTTTCTCTTTTATAGGCAAGTTGTTATCATAAGTTTTATATATTAAACCACTTATTACAGTCTTCTTATGTGTAACTCTATATCAGATCAGAGCCCACCGGATAAATCAACCTTCTTCATTCCTCCTATTAATGAGATGCATATGTATGCTAAACTAAAGTCTTATTGAAACTTGTGAATAATGTACAGACACAGCAGTTGTCAAACATTTGAAGCATTGCAAAATAGATCACTGACAAAACAAAGCAAAATATTGTACCCTAGCAACAATGTCACAACAATTACGGTATATGCTCTGTGAATCCAGGAATCACTAAGCATTGCAATACACAAACAAATGAAAATACCACTAAAAAAAAAAGATTCCAATGAAGTTATTGTTTGGAAACATATTCCATGGCAAGACGTCCACTGTAACAGCATGTATAAGTTATTGCCACATAGGAAACAAATGACTAATTCTATGTTTTTGTATCTATGAAATATTGGCTGTGAATATTTTGCATAATGTGTACTTTGGACTCATCAGCTTGAAATAAATTAGAGTTTTATGTAAAGGAAACAGTCTTATATTCCATAGCTTTAGAACCAACTTTGTGATTGATCTTAACTCATGTTTATTGACAAACCAAGGGACGAAGACATGAAAATCCACATCCAGCAGCTCAAATATAATGCCAGTATTATGTAAACATTTACTTTTCCTGCACACTTTTTCCCCACTATTGGCCACTTTGTGGCTGGTGAGTAAAATGTTCCCAATCACCATACCTATGTGATTAACCAATGATATAGCACTTGTAGTTCATTCTTACTATCCACACTTGGTGCATTGGCTTTACTTTATCCTTAACTGGAGTAGGTGTGAGAGAACAGCATGCAGCTATTCAGATTATCTAAATGCTTTCTGAGCTGCTCTTGCGGGAGTCCATCATTTTTTTATTTATGTTACTGAATGTAGGATTCTTGGGATAATGATGCAAAGTGAACAGTGGAAGCCACTGATATGTCACAAGCAAATAATGGAAGTTCCGCAGGACAAAATAATAATGATGCGAAGAACATGTCAAAGTTTTGCCAGAAGATTGAGATGTACTAGACCTAATTTAAAGAAGCTCCAACATTAATGACTGAATTACTGCAATAGCTTAAGAAGACAGTATATATCAGCACTGTTTCTAGTGCCAAAGGCCTTGAATTTTATCTGCATCAACGTCATGCAATAATGCATTTTTATCCTATTATACAGCAGGGAGGATCCCCTGCGTAGCTACTTTGCATCTAAAAATACTTTAGTGTTCCACCACAGATGGCTCAATGTTTTTAGACCCTACCAATGCCCAACAAATTAACCATTTCATTTTTATAGAAACTGAGGGTACGGACAACAAGTATAATGTATGTGTGCTTACAATTTCTAGGCAGTTGTTTTCATAATTTAATAAAATCACAATGCTGACCATGTTTCAAGAGAACTTCTCACTAAAATGTTATTATTTAAATTAAATACAGATGTAACAACATTTGTAATTTAACCAATACTATTATGTGGTCTGTGAAACATATCTGTGTTATATACTGTAACACTCCAAAAAGCCTTGAAACATTTTTCTGTATTCAATTACTCATTCATATACTATTGTGTGGACTATGGTACATTTAGGTGTTACATAACAGTCAAAAAAAGCCATGAAACATTTTTTCTGTATTCAATTATTCTTTCATATACTATTATGTGATAGTTGTTATATTTCGGAGTTAGTTAACGGTCCAAAAGAACATTTAAACATTTTTCTGTATTTAATTAGTCATCCATAAACTATTATGGATATAATATACTATGTGGCTGTGCAACACACTACGTGGCTGGGCAATATACTACGTCACTGGGCAATATGCTACGTCACTGGGCAATATGCTACGTAACTGGACAATATGCTACGTGACTGGGCAATATACTACGTGACTGGGCAATATACTACATGACTGGGCAATATACTACGTGACTGGGCAATATACTACGTGACTGGGCAATATACTACGTGGCTGGGCAATATACTACGTGGCTGGGCAATATACTACGTCACTGGGCAATATACTACGTGGCTGGGCAACATACTACGTGGCTGGGCAATATACTATGTGGGCTGTGCAATATACTACATGGACATGCATATTCTAGAATACCTGATGCATTAGAATCGGGCCACCATCTAGTACTGTATATATACAGATGCAAGTATGAGACAGGGTTATATTGACACTACATTATGTAGCATAAGATTAACTACTATGTGTTTCACAACCAGTTTCTTTTACAATTGTAACCAGAAGAGCTAAATGGGTTGTCCACTATTAGGACAACCCCTTCCTAAACCAAATGTTAAGCCCTGATATATGCTTTATTTTATCAGAGCCAAACATTTGGTTTAAAAAAGGGTTGTCGTAGTAGTGGACAACCCCTTTAAGAATGGCGTTCTCAATTTTATAATACAGGCAAAATTCTGGATCAGTACAAGGTAAATCATCTACTATATAATTGTCTAAGGGTCACTTTCTGTCTGTCCCGGATATTCATTGGTCACAGCCTCTGTCTGTCATGGAATCCAAGTCGCTGAATGGTCGTGGCAAAACACCCATGATCATTGCCATGACCAATCAGCGATGGGCGCAGTCCGGCGGCAACATGGCTGCTCCTTCCTCCCCGCAGTCAGTGCCCGCTCCATACTCCAGTCAGCGCTCACACAGGGTTAATGGCAGTGCTAATGGACAGCGTTATGCCGCGGTGTAACGCACTCCATTAACGCTGTTATTAATCCTGTGTAACCAACTTTTTTTACTATTGATGCTGCCTATGCAGCGCGAGGACCGTCGGTAAATGCTTCCTGGATCCAGGGGCCAACGGAAGGTTAGTATATAACTATTTTTTATTTTAATTCTTTTTTTTAACAGGGATATGATGCCCACAATGCTCTATACTACGTGGGCTGTGCAATATACTGCGCGGGCTGGGCAATATACTACACGGGCTGGGCAATATACTACACGGGCTGGGCAATGTACTACGTGGGCTGTGTAATATACTACGCGCGCTGGGCAATATACTACGTGGGCTGGGCAATATACTACATGTGGGCTGTGCAATATACTACGCGGGCTGTGCAATATACTACGTGGGCTGTGCAATATACTGCGCGGGCTGGGCAATATACTACGTGGACTGTGCAATATACTACGCGGGCTGTGCAATATACTACGCGGGCTGTGCAATATACTGTGCGGGCTGGGCAATATACTACGCGGGCTGGGCAATATACTATGCGGGTTGTGCAATATACTACGTGGGCTGTGCAATACACTATGTGGGCAGGGCAATATACTACCCGAGTGGTGCAATATACTACGCGGGCTGTGCAATATACTATGCGGGCTGTGCAATATACTACGTGACTGAGCAATATACTACGTGACTGGGCAATATACTACGTGACTGGGCAATATACTATGTGGCTGGGCAATATAGTACGTGACTGGGCAATATACTACGTGGCTGGGCAATATACTATGTGACTGGGAAATATACTATGTGGCTGGGCAATATACTACGTGACTGGGCAATATTGTACGTGATTGGGCAATGTACTACGTGGTTGGGCAATATACTATGTGGCTGGGCAATATACTACGTGGGCTGTGCAATATACTACGTGGACATGCATATTCTAGAATACCCGATGCATTAGAATCAGGCCATCATCTAGTATAGTGTATTTGCATACATATTTATTGCTATTGTAGGAAAGCTTGGTAGGACTGCGTTAAATCCTAGCAGTGCAGGTCTTGAGTAGATGCAACTGGCTAGCTTTGACTAAGAATAAAAAAATGGGTTCACCTTGCCTTCTTTCACTCAGCTGGGGAAGCTGAGAAGAGTAGGTTGTGTTAGAGCTGGAGGAGAGAAAAGCCAGGGTCTTTCTGAAAGGAGTCTGCACAGGGCCATGTGCAAAAAACTTCACGTATCAGTGGTTGCTATGGAAAAGAGGAATTTTGTTTGACCGAACCGGCACTACCTGTGAGTAGCCAGGGTCTGTTTTATTTAGCTAGCGCCTGGACAAGGCTAGGGATTTTGTGTTTATGGTTTTGTTTATCGGTGCTATGCGACCTGTGGAAATAAATGTCACATTGTTTTGATGCGAGAATCCAGTGCCTGTGTGAATGTCGCCTACACTGTGTGAATCCCTACACTATGTAAATGTAAATTATCATGAAAGAGTAACATAGTCTCTAATTAGTAAGCTTAGTAGGTTCTTATTACTACCATCTCCAAAACCAAATGTTTAAAATATTGACTCTAAGTTAAATTGCTTGCATTTATTGCAACATTTGCTTTATATTGCTGCTTTAACCCCTTAGTGACTTAATTTTTTTAATTATTGCACTTTATTTTTTCCTCCAAGAGCTATAATTTTTTTTTTTTTCTGTCGACAACAACATGCAGACTTAATTTTTGTGAACTGAGTTGTAGTTTTCAATGACACCTTTCATTTTACCATATTATGTTCTGTATCTATGTAAAAAGAAAATCCAAGTGGGTGAATTAAATGGCAATGGCAACCTTTTGGCACCCTGCTATCATGTCGTGGGGAAAGGGAGGTGTAGGGTGATGGATGCGTAGAATGGATGCTCAGGCAGGATGTCATAGCTTAAATGCCACTGTGCTTGATTGTCACCAACATTTAAGGGTCTAACAGTAATAATAATAATAATAATAATTTTATTTCTATAGCGCCAACATATTCCGCAGCACTTTACATTTTAGAGGAGACATGTACATACAATAGACATTGCAGCATAATAATAAACACATAGATCAAAACAGATACCAAGAGGAATGAGGTATCGGAAGTCTCTCCAGTCACTGCAATTAGAGGCAATTGCTGTCTGTTTACAAGGCTCAACTATGCTCCATGATGGATATATCCATCATGGGACATTAAGAGATTAAGGCGTTTTTACCAATTTTACTTTGATTGAAAAAATGTATTTGCGGACACAAAAGAACATTGATAAATGTCGCTCTCTTATCTCCAAATAACTGCTCTAGGTAAGAGTGCAGACATTCATCTGTTGTCTCGCTGGGGTTACAATTTAAGATTTGGTGTCCCCGTGCACATAGCAAAGCTGTGTGCATAAAAATGTGAAGTCCTTCCACAGTGATTAAAGGGAACCTGTCACCCCGTTTTTTGAGATTGAGCTATAAATACTGTTAAATAGGGCCTGCGCTGTGTGTTCCAATAGTGTATGTAGTGTACCCCGATTCCCCATGTATGCTGAGAAATAACTTACCAAAGTCGCCGTTTTCGCCTGTCAATCAGGCTGGTCAGGTCGGGAGGGCGTGGTGACATCGGTGGTTCTTCCTCAGCTTTACGTTGGTGGCGTAGTGGCGTAGTGGTGAACAAGCAGCGCGCGATCTGCGCTGTCATCCCTTGCATCGGTGGGGGCGGCCATCTTCCTGGGGCCGCGCGTGCGCAGATCGAGTGCTCTGCTGCACGGGGCTTCAGGAAAATGGCCGCGGGATGCCGCGCGTGCGCATTAGAGATCGCGGCGGCCATTTTCCCAAAGCCGATATGCCAACTCGGCTTTGGGAAAATGGCCGCCGCGATCTCTAATGCGCACGCGCGGCATCCCGCGGCCATTTTCCTGAAGCCCCGTGCAGCAGAGCACTCGATCTGCGCACGCGCGGCCCCAGGAAGATGGCCGCCCCCACCGACGAAAGGGATGACAGCGCAGATCGCGCGCTGTGTCTTCACCACTACGCCACTACGCCACCAACGTAAAGCTGAGGAAGAACCACCGATGTCACCACGCCCTCCCGACCTGACCAGCCTGATTGACAGGCGAAAACGGCGACTTTGGTAAGTTATTTCTCAGCATACATAGGGAATCGGGGTACACTACATACACTATAGGAACACACAGCGCAGGCCCTATTTAACAGTATTTATAGCTCAATCTCAAAAAACGGGGGTGACAGGTTCCCTTTAAAGAAACGCTCCCATCCAAGTTTTTATCCTCTTATTATATTACAATTAGCATATTATATAGCACTGTGTACTTACAATTGCTCATTTTACCTTTCTATCCATTTAAATCTATTTTTTTCTATTAGACTTTTGACATTTGCATGATTAAAAACTGACTGGCTCGTTGAATCCTTCTAAGCTTTGTGCAGAAACAGGAGGTCAATTTTCCCTGCATGAGTCATGAGTCTCTGCAAAAAATTCCTGTTAGTGGGTAGGAGGCAGCACCAGCAGGATCACGAGTTGAAGAGGGGAATGATTTAAGCAAGGAAAAGACACTTTCTGTTTTGACATAGAGCAGAGAAAATAGAATTTACTAGGTAGAAAGGCAAAATGAGAAATTGTAACAGTGCTATATAATATGATGAATATAATATACTAAGCAGATAAATATTTTAATGGGAGTGATTCTTTAAGATTTTAGAGCTTTAAGCACTCTTAGAAACTGACATATTATGTCACATGCTGTACCATGTTCTCACTTAGGCTACGTTCACATTTGCGTTGTGCGCCGCTGCGTCGGCGACGCAATGCACAACGCAAATAAAAACGCACCAAAACGCACGCAAAAACGCTGCGTTTTGCGACGCATGCGTCCATTTTTGCCGAAATTTGGATGCAAGAAAAATGCAACTTGTTGTGTTTTCTGCGCCCGACGCTTGCGGCAAAAAAAACGCATGCGTCGCACAACGCAGCACAACGCATGTCCATACGTCCCTCATGTTAAATATAGGGGCGCATGACGCATGCGTCGCCGCTGCGTCGCCCGACGCAAACACGCAAAACGCTAATGTGAACGTAGCCTTAGAAGCAACATTTCTGTAGGGAACTACCTCCATAATGTTAACATGGAACATTGATAAAACCTCAGGCATACTGAGAAACAGGACAAGCACAGAATTTGTGTGACTATGTTACAAACATTTTGAAACGACTGTAATTGTGCTACTTACTGTAAATCTTCAGATAGAAATGTGTTTTTGTTTTCATTTTACATCTATAAACCTTGCCTTTTTGATTGTTCCATGCAGTATTTATAAAATTGACTTACTTGAAATATTTTTGTTTTCAGAATGTGCTGTCATATATCTTCCTGTCATCTGTAATTCAGAGCATCATTTCTTAGTTGTTTCCCCAGGACCAGCAGTAATTATCATTGGGGTCATGATTGGTTCAGGTTTGTAGGCAAATTCTAATGCTTCATTTATACTCTGCAATCTTGGATCTTGGTGTTTGAGTTTATATTTGTTTTGTTTTTTTTGCTGCAACATTCTTGTATGTTTTTACATTGGTGTTTGATGTTTTTTGTACATTACTTGTGTAACAGTTCAATAAAGTATGATGAAAGGGAACCTGCCACCCCCCAGGGTGTTTTTAAGTAAAAGAGCCACCTTCTGCAGCACTAAGGTTGCATTCTGTGAAGGTGGATCTTATGTTTTTGCTCCCTAATAACGCTGAAATATTCAGTTTTATAAATTGCGTGCCATACCTGTATTGAGTCCGAGGGAAATTTTTGGTGAATTTTGGTGAATTTTCTAGGATTAGTTCCAAATATCCTGGGGTCGAAGTTGCCGTGCAGAGAATTGGGGATGTCTTTAGGGAGGTTCAAAAGAATATCGGGACTGCTCAGATTCGCAAAAATAGAAGGATGATAACAGATGTTTGATGGGCCCTGTTTTTAAGATTGAGGTTAAGGTTTAGTTATCATCTAATGCAGTCGGCAAAGTTGGGTCCAAAAATTATTGGTCTATATGAGAACCTTCGACGTCACCTGACCACGACGTCATCGTAGGTCCTTCACTCTCTGCATTCTTAGGAACAGAGGCAGACGCTTGCAGCGGTGACAGCCAAGGGTTCGTCGGAGGGGTGAGTATATCCATATTTTTTATTTTTATTCTTTATTTTTTACATGAATATGGATCCCAGGGCCTGATGGAGAGTTTCCTCTCCTTCAGACCCTGGGAACCATCCAGGATAGCTTCCGATACTTGTGTCCCATTGACTTGCATTGGTATCGGGTATCGGTATCGGCGATATCCGATATTTTTTGGATATCGGCCGATCCCATCCGATACCGAAACCTTTGAGTATCGGAAGGTATCGCTCAACACTATTAGCTACTCCAAATCGCTTCTGCTAAAACTGTGTTTCAATGGCAAATCAGAAGGCCAGATTTCAACGTAAAAATTGTTAGGCCTAATATAGTGTTGTACCCACGAGGCTAAAACTTTGCTTCAGTGGCAAATCAGAAGACCAAATTTTCACTTAACATAGTGTTGCAGCCACCAGGCCCAATTAGCTACTCCAAATCATTTGTGCTAAAACTGTTGTTCAGTGTCAAATCAGAAAGCCAGATTTCAGTCTTAAAAATCAGTAAGCCTAATACATTGCTGCAGCCGCAAGGCCCAATTAGCTACTTTAAATCATTTATGCTAAAATTGTGATTCAGTGGCAAGTCAGAAAGTCAGATTTGTACATGAAAATTGTTATGCCTAATATAGTAGTGTAGCCACGAGGCTAAAACTGTGTTTCAGTGGCAAATCAGAAGGCCAAATTTCAATGTAAAAATTGTTAGGCCTAATATAGTGTTGTACCAAGAAACAGAAAGATGATCGGCACAGAGCTTCACTATAGCGCAATTGGAGATTCGCTTAAACGATCTGTTTCAGAAGGACAGATGAGGTCTCCCTTACTGTGAGCTGCGGGTGGTGCTATGCAATCGTCAGAGTTTTGTACAAGACCATATAATGAGAAGAAAAATGATGCAGCACTCACCCTTGCGCTTCTTCCAAGTGTGCTCTTTATTCAGCAAAACATACTATACATAGTATGAACCGGCATACGCAGTGATCTGTGAGGGAGCGGGAGTGAGGAGAGACCGGACTCTCCTCACTCCCGCTCCCTCACAGATCACTGCATATGCCGGTTCATACTATGTATAGTATGTTTTGCTGAATAAAGAGCACACTTGGAAGAAGCGCAAGGGTGAGTGCTGCATCATTTTTCTTCTCATTATATGGTCTAATATAGTGTTGTACCCATGGGGCTAAAACTGTGTTTCAGAGGCAAATCAGAATGGCAGAATTCCGCGTAAAAATCGTTAGGCCCAATATAGGGATGCAGCTATGAGGCTCAATTAGCTTCTGCAAATCGTTTGTGGTAAAACTGCATTTCAGTGGCAAATCAGAAGACCAGATTTCCACATAAAAATCATTTGGCCTAATATACTGGTGCAGTCATGTGACATAATTAGCTACTCCAAATCATTTGTGCTAAAACTGTGTTTTAGTGGCATTTCAGAAGGCCAGATTTCCACATAAAAATTATCAGGCCTAATATAGTGTTTTAGCCACGAGGCTAAAACTGTGTTTCAGTGGCAAATTAGAATGCTAGAATTTCACGTAAAAATACCACGTAAAAATTGTTAGGCCTAATATAGTGATTCAGCTACAAGGCCCAATTAACTATTCCACAACATTTTTGCTTACACTGTGTTTCAGTGGCAAATAAGAAGACCAAATTACCACATAAAAATCGTTAGGCCTAATATAGTGGAGCAGCTACGAGGCTCAATTAGCTTCTACCAATCATTTGTGCTAACACTGTGTTTCATTGGCAAATCAGAATTCCATATTTCCAATTATAAATTGTTAGGCCTAATACAGTGGTGCAGCCATGAGTCCCATTTAGCTACATGACTCCCTTTCTTTGGCAGCCGCACAGTGATACACCATGTATTTGAAGCTCAGAAAAAGCATGTGTTCCAGTGGATGGCAAGTGCAACATCATGTGGCCTCTCCTCCTCTTCCTCCACCTTAACAACACAGACAGTACAATCCTCAGAGGTGGCACTCCAATAATCCACGTTTTCTCCCAAGTCAAATATTTCCAAACACCCAACTGACTGTGGGGAACCTCAGATAGGCCATTCTGAAGAGCTGTTCACACGTTGCATTCCATGGGTATCAGAAGTATACTCCGAAGAATCACAAAATCCAGAGGAAAGCATCTGCAACGATGCCCAAAATTTTTTCATGTTGTATCCAGGGCTGAACAAAGTTGTATCCCAGCAAAATCCAGACCCTCGTCTCCAGACGTTAGCCACCAAGAGTAAAGGTGATCCTGAAGAGACTCAGAGACCAGAGGGGCACATGGACTTTACTGTGGTGTAAGGGCAGGAAAAGGAGGAGGGTGACTCTCTGGGTAAGGAGTGTGAGATCAGAGAGGATGACTATGAGGTTGTAGATCCCACTTGATGTGATCCCACAGGTACACAGCAGAGTAGCTTAGTAGAGGAGGTAGAGGAGGATGAAGATGAAGAGGCTTCGTTGTGGCTTCCCACACAGATACAAAGTAACGTAACCACAATAAGCACTGCATACTCAGCCCCATCTCTGGCTGTAGCCAGTACTAGTCACATGTGTGCAGTTTGCAACGACATCAACAGTTACCTACCATGGGCATTTTTTGAGACATCAAAGGATGACCTAACATACGTTATCTGTGAATTTTTCACAAAAAAAAATCAGAAGAGGGAAAAAGAACCTTCACATGCACAGTCAGCATGCGCTACTCTGGCAATCCCACTGTGGTAAAACGCAGATCAGTGGACCTCAACAACCATCAGCCATCCCATCACCCTCATCTGCTGCTCCTTCCTTTTCCTCTGTTACCGTGCCAAGTATTGTCATGCAGATCTTCGACCGCAGAACCTCCGGTTCTTTATCCGCTCCAGTCAGCCTGAGTGAGAGCCCATCAGCTGTAATGGAAGCGTACAAGCCTGCTGTTTATGACCGATCTCAGTGAAAGAGCACACTACAACTTTATGAATCCACCGTAACATCTCCGCCTTCACCTCACTCATGGTCCAGCAGTTTGTCCGATTCACTGTACTTCCCCCCCCTCTCTCAGTGCTGCAGCAAGCTCTCAATAGAGGCAAACATTGCAAAAATTCGACAACGGCATGCATGAACCAGCACATGTGCGATCAACATGCCTTCGAGTGGGAATCTCACTGTGCTAAAATGTGGAATAGTGGTCATCGCCAACCATCGAAAATGGTTGTAAAATCTAACCTATCCAGCAGCAGAAACTATAATTATTTACCCACCACAGTTGGGGTGTGTGAGAGCTGGTCAGCTGTTACGGAAGGAGACATGAGTGCTGCTTTTGTGTCAGAACAACACATATTTCTTAATCAACCATAACATCTCCACCTGCACCTCACAGTCCAGCAGTTTGTCCTGTTCTCCGTACTCAGCCCTCTCTCAACACAGTAGCCAGCCCTTGATCCCAGTTATGGTCACTAGAGTTGAGCGACCTTGACCTTTTTAGAGTCGAGCCGGGTTTCGCGAAACCCGACTATCTCAAAAGTCGGGTCGAGTGAAATCGGCCGATTATGGCGAAAAGTCGGGATCGACCGAAACACGAAACCCAATGCAAGTCAATGGGGCAGCATAGTCGGCAGTGAGTGGGGGCCAGGAAAACACCTAGAGTGCCCATTTTAATGTCAAAACCATCCATTCTTCTTAATGAAGCTTGTCAAGCGTAATTTACCTTATAATAATTGGAAGGCATTTGAAATTGGGGGTCATTTGGCTAAAGTTGTGTGGGGTAGGGCTGGTTCAAGTAATTAGTGGGCCCAGGAAATCTGGACCACGTCACGGCAGTGGAGCAGGGAGAGGTAAGTATTTCAACTTTGCAAGTGCTGTGATCCTGAGCAAGCAGGGGGGGCCCACTTGTTGGCATTGGCACTGGCACAGGGCCCCTCAAAGTACAGCGGTGTGTTTGCACGGCGGGGGCGCCTCCCACCGGCAGCAACACTTTTGCGTACTATGAGAGGCCCTGTGCCAGTGACGTCGCCAACTAGTATTCCTCCCCCCACCTGATGAAGGAACCTGCACTTTCATCTGCACCTTCCTCTTTGTCCCCGTGTAAGGTGGTATGGTATGCGGGAAGAGCAACCTGACTTTCAGCAGGGTCACAATGTTGTTGTGTAGCATGCACGGGGAATGTTGCGTTATGGGTCAATGTACCAGCAGACTCATCTATCACTGGCTGGGCAATGGGCACGATGAAGTGGAAACACAGATATAGGCCCAAAGAATAAAGTGGGCTAAATGCAGTTCAAAATTGGTAACACAGGAATAACCAGGGGGCATTGCAGTGGAGGACAACTGGAATGAGAGGCTGACACAGAGAGTAGGGCCAAATCAGTAAGTAGTCAAAATGCAGTTCAAAATTGGCAACCGTAGTAAACAGGCGGCACAGCTTTGTTCAGTGGAGGAGAACAGCAAGGAGTGGCAGACACCGATAGTAGGCCCCAACCCAACTAGTAGGCCAAATGCAGTCTAACATTAACAACTACTTAACGAGAGCCTGAAAATGGAATTTCAGGACAGGAAACCAGGAGAACAGCAAGGAGTGGCAGACACCGATAGTAGGCCCCAAACCAACTAGTACGCCAAATGCAGTTGTTCCATTTAACCACAATTTAATGAGAGCCTGAAGATAGAAGCTCAGGAAAGGCAACCTGGGGAACACCTTGGAGTGTAACACACCATCTCTCTCCACCCCATACCCATTTTGTAGGCCTAATGCAGTGTACTTTTCTACAACTACTAAACGAGAGTCGGAAGACCGAAGCAATGGCAAGGAAACCTGGGGAACACCTTGGAGTGTAACACACCATCTCTCTCCACCCCATACCCAATTTGTAGGCCTAATGCAGTGTAGTTTCCAAGAACGACTAAACGAGAGCCGGAAGATCGAAGCTCAGGAAAGGCAACCTGGGGAACACCTTGGAGTGTAACACACCCTCTCTCTACACCCCATACCCAATTTGAAGGCCTAATGCAGTGTAGTTTCCAAGAACTACTAAACGAGAGCCGGAAGATCGAAGCTCAGGAAAGGCAACCTGGGGAACACCTTGGAGTGTAACACACCCTCTCTCTACACCCCATACCCAATTTGAAGGCCTAATGCAGCGTAGTTTCCAACAACTACTAAACGAGAGCCGGAAGATCGAAGCTCAGGAAAGGCAACCTGGGGAACACCTTGGAGTGTAACAAACCCTCTCTCTACACCCCATACCCAATTTGTAGGCCTAATGCAGCGTAGTTTCCGACAACTACTAAACGAGAGCATGAAGATCGAAGCTCAGGAAAGGCAACCTGGGGAACACCTTGGAGTGTAACACACCCTCTCTCTACACCCCATACCCAATTTGAAGGCCTAATGCAGTGTAGTTTCCAAGAACTACTAAACGAGAGCCGGAAGATCGAAGCTCAGGAAAGGCAACCTGGGGAACACCTTGGAGTGTAACACACCCTCTCTCTACACCCCATACCCAATTTGAAGGCCTAATGCAGCGTAGTTTCCAACAACTACTAAACGAGAGCCGGAAGATCGAAGCTCAGGAAAGGCAACCTGGGGAACACCTTGGAGTGTAACACACCCTCTCTCTACACCCCATACCCAATTTGAAGGCCTAATGCAGTGTAGTTTCCAAGAACTACTAAACGAGAGCCGGAAGATCGAAGCTCAGGAAAGACAACCTGGGGAACACCTTGAAGTGTAACACAACGTCTCTCTACACCACGGAAGGGCTGATTCTTAGGAAGGAAGGCTGTTGGAAATAAGCATTGCGCGTCCGAGGGTGATTATATTCTTATTAGGTATATACTCACCCTCGGACGCGCCCTGCTTCTTTATTTGGAATGAATGTTTATTTGCAATGTGGTGTTGACTTTCTCTATTATTTTGGTAATTAATGATTTTATTATTTTCATTGTTTTGCATCTTCTCGGCAATAATATAAAGAAGACGCGACAGGACAACACTCGGTGGATGCCATATCTGTGTTTTCAATTTAAAAAACCTTTCAGTTAAATACTTGCAGGATAAAGTAATTGTAGCTGGTGGCCATTTTTAGTACTGTACCAGATTTTAGTTGTGTGTTTGTTTTTAATGTTAAAATGTCTGCATTTGATATCTCACCAGTATTTTCTTTTTTATAAGCAAAATACTTTTTTTTTTATTTTATGATGTTGGTTCAAGGGGTACACGGGCAGCAGTAGACAGGTCAGTGGAGGCCTAGTGGAAGGAGGGACCGCAGACAGGCTTCGAAGCCCTAACATAATAAATTGGGCTGCCTGTAGGCAGTTTAAAATTGGTTCCAGGGGAACACGGGCAGCAGTAGACAGGTCAGTGGAGGCCTAGTGGAAGGAGGGACCGCAGACAGGCTTCGAAGCCCTAACATAATAAATTGGGCTGCCTGTAGGCAATTTAAAATTGGTTCCAGGGGAACACGGGCAGCAGTAGACAGGTAAGTGGAGGCCTAGTGGAAGGAGGGACCGCAGACAGGCTTCGAAGGCCTAACATAATAAAATGGGCTGGCTGTAGGCAATTTAAAATTGGTTCCAGGGGAACACGGGCAGCAGTAGACAGGTCAGTGGAGGCCTAGTGGAAGGAGGGACCGCAGACAGGCTTCGAAGGCCTAACATAATAAAATGGGCTGGCTGTAGGCAATTTAAAATTGGTTCCAGGGGAACACGGGCAGCAGTAGACAGGTAAGTGGAGGCCTAGTGGAAGGAGGGACCGCAGACAGGCTTCGAAGGCCTAACATAATAAATTGGGCTGCCTGTAGGCAATTTAAAATTGGTTCCAGGGGAACACGGGCAGCAGTAGACAGGTAAGTGGAGGCCTAGTGGAAGGAGGGACCGCAGACAGGCTTCGAAGGCCTAACGTAATAAAATGGGCTGGCTGTAGGCAATTTACAATTGGTTCCATGGGAACACGGGCAGCAGTAGACAGGTCAGTGGAGGCCTAGTGGAAGGAGTGACGGCAGACAGGCATCAAAGGCCTAACATCATAACATTGGGCTGTTGGCAATTTAAAATTGGTTCCAGGGGTACACGGGCAACAGTGGTCTGGTCAGTGGAAGTCTAGTGGAAGGAGTGACGGCAGACAGGCATCAAAGGCCTAACATAATAACATTTGGCTGTTGGCAATTTAAAATTGTTTCCATGGGTACACAGGCAACAGTGGTCTGGTCAGTGGAAGTCTAGTGGAAGGAGTGACAGCAGACAGGCTAAGAAGGCCTAACATAACAAAATTGGGCTGGCTGTAGGCAAGTTTAAATTGGTTCCAGGGGAACACGGCCAGCAGTGGCCTGGTCAGTGTAGTAGTTGTAGAAAGAACGGAACGCAGACAGGCTTCGAAGGCCTAACATAACAAAAATGTCAAAACAATGGTATTGTCAGTGCCAGGCATTGAAGGATGTCAGCGCATAGACTAAACATTGGTGAAGCTGTGAGAGATAATTTTGCTAGTGGTAGAGCACTGTTTGAGCTGGGGGGGGGAACTGTCTTGTGGCCGGCGGTACAGGCCCAGGGCCCCTCATATTACAATGGTGTGTCTGACGTTGGGTGCGCACCACCACCGCCAGAGACACTTTATTGTACTATGAGGGACCCAGTGGCAGTGCCGTCGACCAAAAGCGGGCACACCCACCTCTTCAGACAAACAGCACTCTCACGGGTGCTGGCGCAAAGTGGCGATACCACGGCCCCGTGTGGGGAGTTTGGCCATTTTGTTAGGAGTAAACATGTCGTATGCTGGACAATCAGGTGCAGAAAATTACGAGATTGGAAAAGTCATTCAGAAGAGTCCACAGGCAAGACCTTTTCATAGGAAAGTTAGGTGTCAGCCGGGCAAGGTGGGGCAAAAGATTTCGAAATCCAGTTGTGGTTCATTTTAATGAAGGTTAGATCATCTACATTTTGGGTAGCCAGACGAGTCCTTTTTTCAGTTAGTATTGAACCTGCAGCACTGAATACTCTTTCTGATAGGACACTAGCTGCCGGGCAAGCAAGCTCCTGCAATGCATATTCTGCCAATTCTGGCCAGGTGTCTAATTTGGATGCCCAGTAATCAAATGGGAATGACGGTTGAGGGAGAACGTCGATAAGGGATGAAAAATAGTTTGTAACCATACTGGACAAATGTTGTCTCCTGTCACTTTGAATTGATGCTGCAGTACCTGTCCTGTCTGCGGTCATAGCAAAATCACTCCACAACCTGGTCAGAAAACCCCTCTGGCCAACGCCACTTCTGATTTCTACCCCTCTAACACCTCTGGTCTGCTGGTCCCTGGAGCTCGTGTGAGAACGATCACGGGCGCTGTGTGCAGGGAATGCCAGAAGCAAACGGTCAACAAGAGTTGATTGTTTTGTTGCTAATATTAGTTCCAAGTTCTCATGTGGCATAATATTTTGCAATTTGCCTTTATAGCGAGGATCAAGGAGGCAGGCCAACCAGTAATCGTCATCGTTCATCATTTTTGTAATGCTTGTGTCCCTTTTGAGGATACGCAAGGCATAATCCGCCATGTGGGCCAAAGTTCCAGTTGTCAAATCTGCGGTTGTGCTTGGTTGAGGGGCAGTTGCAGGCAAATCTACGTCACTTGTGTCCCTCAAAAAACCAGAACCCGCCCTTGCCACGCCACCAATTTCCAATGACCCCGGGAAAGCTTCCTCATTAAAAATATACTCATCCCCATCATCCTCCTCAAGCTCCACCTCCTCTTCGCCCGCTACCTCGTCCTGTACACTGCCCTGACCAGACAATGGCTGACTGTCATCAAGGCTTTCCTCTTCCTCTGGTGCAGACGCCTGATCCTTTATGTGCGTCAAACTTTGCATCAGCAGACACATTAGGGGGATGCTCATGCTTATTATGGCGTTGTCTGCACTAACCAGCCGTGTGCATTCCTCAAAACACTGAAGGACTTGACACATGTCTTGAATCTTCGACCACTGCACACCTGACAACTCCATGTCTGCCATCCTACTGCCTGCCCGTGTATGTGTATCCTCCCACAAAAACATAACAGCCCGCCTCTGTTCGCACAGTCTCTGAAGCATGTGCAGTGTTGAGTTCCACCTTGTAACAACGTCTATGATTAGGCGATGCTGGGGAAGGTTCAAAGAACGCTGATAGGTCTGCATACGGCTGGAGTGTACAGGCGAACGGCGGATATGTGCGCAAAGTCCACGCACTTTGAGGAGCAGGTCGGATAACCCCGGATAACTTTTCAGGAAGCACTGCACCACCAGTTTTAAGGTGTGAGCCAGGCAAGGAATGTGTTTCATTTGGGAAAGGGAGATGGCAGCCATGAAATTCCTTCCGTTATCACTCACTACCTTGCCTGCCTCAAGATCTACAGTGCCCAGCCACGACTGCGTTTCTTGCTGCAAGAACTCGGACAGAACTTCCGCGGTGTGTCTGTTGTCGCCCAAACACTTCATAGCCAATACAGCCTGCTGACGTTTGCCAGTAGCTGCCCCATAATGGGAGACCTGGTGTGCAACAGTGGCAGCTGCGGATGGAGTGGTTGTGCGACTGCGGTCTGTGGACGAGCTCTCACTTCTGCAGGAGGACGAGGAGGAGGAGGAGGGGGTGCGAACGGCTACAGCCAACTGTTTCCTAGACCATGGGCTAGGCAGAACTGTCCCAAACTTGCTGTCCCCTGTGGACCCTGAATCCACCACATTTACCCAGTGTGCCGTGATGGACACGTAACGTCCCTGGCCATGCCTACTGGTCCATGCATCTGTTGTCAGGTGCACCTTTGTGCTCACAGATTGCCTGAGTGCATGGACGATGCGCTCTTTAACATGCTGGTGGAGGGCTGGGATGGCTTTTCTGGAAAAAAAGTGTCGACTGGGTAGCTCGTAGCATGGTACAGCGTAGTCCATCAGGTCTTTGAAAGCTTCGCTTTCAACTAACCGGTAGGGCATCATCTCTAACGAGATTAGTCTAGCTATGTGGGCGTTCAAACCCTGTGTACGCGGATGCGAGGCTAAGTACTTCCTTTTTCTAACCATAGTCTCATGTAGGGTGAGCTGGACTGGAGAGCTGGAGATCGTGGAACTAGCGGGGGTGCCGGTGGACATGGCAGACTGAGAGACGGTGGGAGATGGTATTGTTGCCGCCGGTGCCCTAGATGCAGTGTTTCCTACTACGAAACTGGAGATTCCCTGACCCTGACTGCTTTGGCCTGGCAAAGAAACCTGCACAGATACTGCAGGTGGTGCAGAAAATGGTGGCCCTACACTGCCGGAAGGGATGTTGCGTTGATGAGTAGCTTCATTGGCCGAGGGTGCTACAACCTTAAGGGACGTTTGGTAGTTAGTCCAAGCTTGCAAATGCATGGTGGTTAAATGTCTATGCATGCAACTTGTATTGAGACTTTTCAGATTCTGCCCTCTGCTTAAGGTAGTTGAACATTTTTGACAGATTACTTTGTGCTGATCAATTGGATGTTGTTTAAAAAAATGCCAGACTGCACTCTTTCTAGCATCGGATACCTTTTCAGGCATTGCAGACTGAGCTTTAACCGGATGGCCACGCTGTCCTCCAACAGGTTTTGACTTTGCCACGCGTTTTGGCCAAGATACGGGCCCGGCAGATGGAACCTGTTGCGATGTTGATGCCTGCTGCGGCCCCTCCTCCTCCGCTTCAGAACTGCTACCGCCTGCACCCTGTTCCCCCAATGGCTGCCAATCGGGGTCAAGAACTGGGTCATCTATTACCTCTTCTTGTAGCTCGTGTGCAACTTCGTCTGTGTCACCGTGTCGGTCGGTGGTATAGCGTTCGTGATGGGGCAACATAGTCTCATCAGGTTCTGATTCTTGATCAGCACCCTGCGAGGGCAATGTTGTGGTCTGAGTCAAAGGACCAGCATAGTAGTCTGGCTGTGGCTGTGCATCAGTGCACTCCATGTCAGATTCAACTTGTAATGGGCATGGACTGTTAACTGCTTCACTTTCTAAGCCAGGGACGGTATGTGTAAAGAGCTCCATGGAGTAACCCGTTGTGTCGCCTGCTGCATTCTTCTCTGTTGTTGTTTTTGCTGAAGAGGACAAGGAAGCGACTTGTCCCTGACCGTGAACATCCACTAACGACGCGCTGCTTTTACTTTTATCAGTTTCACGAGAGGAGGCAAAAGAGCTAGAGGCTGAGTCAGCAAGATAAGCCAAAACTTGCTCTTGATGCTCCGGCTTTAAAAGCGGTTTTCCTACTCCCAGAAAAGGGAGGGTTCGAGGCCTTGTGTAGCCAGACGACGAACCTGGCTCCACAGCTCCAGACTTAGGTGCAATATTTTTTTTCCCACGACCACCTGATGCTCCACCACTACCACTACCCTCATTACCAGCTGACAATGAACGCCCCCGGCCACGACCTCTTCCACCAGACTTCCTCATTGTTTTAAAAACGTTACCAAACGAACGGTATTTGTTGCTGTCACACAACTTACACGGTGAGCTATAACTTCAGTATGATTTAGCTACCCCTTTACAGGTGGGTGAGACCACAACGAAAATCAGCCACAATGTTACACACTCTGTTGTTGTTGGCAACAAATGAGATGGCACACACGCAGGACTGTCACTGAAGCGCAAATGTAAATATTTATCTCCCACTGATTTGTGTTTGTTTTTTTTAAAAGGGAGACTTCAGAAAAAAAAAAATTAAAAAAAAATTATTTTTTACAGAAGAATTTATAAAACAAATAAAATGAAATGATTGTTTCAGGGAGAATTTAGGAAAAAAAAAAAAAGGCTTTGTAGGGCCCACTGAGTGAGAGAGGACGCACACAGGAGTCAGGAGTGGCACACAAGCCCAGAGGCCAATATTAATCTCCCACCGATTGATTTAGTTATTTTTTTTGGTAGATTTTGGAACCCAAATCAAGCAAAAAAATTAATAGGCTTTCTATCGCCCACAATTGGGGAGAGAGAGAGAGATGGCACACCCAGGAGTCAAGACTGGCACACAAGCAGAAGGGGCAATATGAATCTCCCACAGATTTTTTTTTTTTTTTTTTTTTCAGGGAGACTTGAGAGAAAAAAAAAATACAAAAAAAATGATTTTTTTCAGGAATAATTCAGAAACCAAAGAAAATATAATGATTGTTTCAGGGAGAATTTAGAAAACAAATAAAACAAAAAATAGGCTTTCTAGGGCCCACTGAGTGACAGATGACGCACACAGGAGTCAGGAGTGGCACACAAGCCCAGAGGCCAATATTAATCTCCCACTGATTGATTTAGTGATTTTTTTTGGTAGATTTTGGAACCCAAATCAAGCAAAAAAATTAATAGGCTTTCTATGGTCCACTATTTGTGAGAGAGATGGCACGCTCAGGACTGGCACACAAGCCCAGAGGCCAATATTAATCTCCCATTTTTTTTTTTTTCCAGGGAAAATTTATAAACCCAATAAAAAAAATAATAATAAATAGGCTTTCTATGGCCCACTATCTGAGAGAGAGAGATGGCACGCTTAGGACTGGCACACAAGCCCAAAGGCCAATATTAATCTCCCACTGATTGATTGATTGATTTTTTCAGGTAGAATTATGAACCCAAATCAACCAAAAAAATAAATAGGCTTTCTATGGCCCACTATTTGTGAGAGAGATGGCACGCTCAGGACTGGCACACAAGCCCAGAGGCCAATATTAATCTCCCACTTTTTTTTTTTTCCAGGGAAAATTTATAAACCCAATAAAATAATAAAAAAATAGGCTTTCTATGGCCCACTATCTGAGAGAGAGAGAGATGGCACGCTTAGGACTGGCACACAAGCCCAAAGGCCAATATTAATCTCCCACTGATTGATTTAATGATTTTTTCAGGTAGAATTTAGAACCCAAATCAAGCAAAAAAATTAATAGGCTTTCTATGGCCCACTGAGTGAGAGATGGCACACACAGGAGTAAGGAGTGGCACACAAGCCCTGAGGCCAATATTTTTCTCCCACTGATTGATTGATTGATTTTTTCAGGTAGAATTATGAACCCAAATCAACCAAAAAAATAAATAGGCTTTCTATGGCCCACTATTTGTGAGAGAGATGGCACGCTCAGGACTGGCACACAAGCCCAGAGGCCAATATTAATCTCCCATTTTTTTTTTTCCAGGGAAAATTTATAAACCCAATAAAAAAAATAATAATAAATAGGCTTTCTATGGCCCACTATCTGAGAGAGAGAGATGGCACGCTTAGGACTGGCACACAAGCCCAAAGGCCAATATTAATCTCCCACTGATTGATTGATTGATTTTTTCAGGTAGAATTATGAACCCAAATCAACCAAAAAAATAAATAGGCTTTCTATGGCCCACTATTTGTGAGAGAGATGGCACGCTCAGGACTGGCACACAAGCCCAGAGGCCAATATTAATCTCCCACTTTTTTTTTTTCCAGGGAAAATTTATAAACCCAATAAAATAATAAAAAAATAGGCTTTCTATGGCCCACTATCTGAGAGAGAGAGAGATGGCACGCTTAGGACTGGCACACAAGCCCAAAGGCCAATATTAATCTCCCACTGATTGATTTATTGATTTTTTCAGGTAGAATTTAGAACCCAAATCAAGCAAAAAAATTAATAGGCTTTCTATGGCCCACTGAGTGAGAGATGGCACACACAGGAGTAAGGAGTGGCACACAAGCCCTGAGGCCAATATTTTTCTCCCACTGATTGATGTTGTGATTTTTTCTGGTAGATTTTGGAACCCAAATCAAGCAAAAAAATAAATAGGCTTTCTATGGCCCACTGAGTGAGAGATGACACAGACAGAGATGGCACTCTAGCAGAAATGTCAATCTTAATCTCCCACAAAAAAAAAAAAAAAAAAAAAAAGGAACTGTCCTTCAATTACTATCTCCCTGCAGTAATCTCAGCCAGGTATGGCAGGCAGCAATAAGGAGTGGACTGATGCACAAATTAAATAAAAAGTGTGGACAAACAAACAAGATAGCTGTGCAGAAAGGAAGGAACAAGAGGATTTGTGCTTTGAAAAAAGCAGTTGGTTTGCACAGCGGCGTACACACAGCAATGCAGCTATCAGGGAGCCTTCTAGGGCAGCCCAATGAGCTACAGCGCTGAGGAAAAAAAAAAAAAAGGAGCTTCCACTGTCCCTGCACACCGAAGGTGGTGTTGGGCAGTGGAAATCGCTACAGCACAAGCGGTTTTGTGGTTAATGGACCCTGCCTAACGCTATCCCTGCTTCTGACGAAGCGGCAGCAACCTCTCCCTAAGCTCAGATCAGCAGCAGTAACATGGCGGTCGGCGGGAACTCCCCTTTATAGCCCCTGTGACGCCGCAGACAGCAAGCCAATCACTGCAATGCCCTTCTCTAAGATGGTGGGGACCAGGACCTATGTCATCACGCTGCCCACACTCTGCGTTTACCTTCATTGGCTGAGAAATGGCGCTTTTCGCGTCATTGAAACGCGACTTTGGCGCGAAAGTCGCGTACCGCATGGCCGACCACGCACAGGGGTCGGATCGGGTTTCATGAAACTCGACTTCGCCAAAAGTCGGCGACTTTTGAAAATGTTCGACCCGTTTCGCTCAACCCTAATGGTCACGTAAAAAATGTTTCCTCCTAAGAGCTTGAACTCCACCATCTCCAATATGTTAGCCACCGAATTACTGCCATTCCACCTGGTGGATACAGACAGTTTCCGAAAGTTGATAGCCGTCGCAGTCTCCCAGTACCAGTTGCCCAGTTGCTATTACTTCTCTAAGAAAGCTGTGCCTGCGCTACACCAGCATGTCACAAACAACATCACCCATTCCCTGAGAAAATCTGTGTCTTTCTGGGTGCATGTCACCACTGACACCTGAATGAGAAAGCATGGGCAGGGGTGTTAAATTTTGCTGACTGGGCACTGGGTGACTCTGGTGGCAGGCGGGCAAAGGAGCTGCTCCACAAGTCAAATCTCTGTATCTAACACATCCCCTACTGCTTCTGCCTCCTCCACTTGCTCTAATGTCTCCACCTGTGCCTTCAACCTCTCCCTTTATCAGACAAGATTTCCAACAATGCAGATAGAGACTCCCCCACATCTGCACTGTGCGGCCATGGCTCATCGCAATCAAGCAGTGTTTAAATTAATATATCTTGGAGATTGCAGTCACACAGCTGAAAAGTTGTGGACAGATTTCCAGACCATGTTAGAGCAATGACTGTCTCTACAAAACATAGAACAAGGGAAGGCCATGTGCAATAGCGGTGCAAACCTGGTGGCAGCCATACGCCATGGCAACCTCACAGATGTGCCTTGCATGGCTCATGTTCTCAGCCTGGTGGTAAAGCAATTTCTCTGCCACTATCCTGGCCTGTATGCGACTTGCATCGCTACAGAGGTATTTCAGCCTACCGGTTAACCATTTGATTAGCGTTGTTCCTGGCAGCAGCAAGGAGCCCTGGTGGAGTATGTCCTTTTGCATACCCTGGGCCAGCGCAGTCAGGACATGATGGAAATCATGCTTGCGGAGTGGGCACAGGTGAGGACCTCTGCACCATTCTGCACAGTTTTGAAATGGTTTCCAAGATGGTTAGCGCTGAGGGAAAAAGAACCTTCACATGCGCAGTCAGCATGCGCTACTCTGGCAATCCCACTGTGGTAAAACGCAGATCAGTGGACCTCAACAACCATCAGCCATCCCATCACCCGCATCTGCTGCTCCTTCCTTTTCCTCTTTTACCGTGCCAAGTATTGTCATGCAGATGTTCGACCGCAGAACCTCTGGTTCTTTATCCGCTCCAGTCAGCCTGAGTGAGAGCCCATCAGCTGTAATGGAAGCGTACAAGCCTGCTGTTTATGACCAATCTCAGTGAAAGAGCACACTACAACTTTATCAATCCACCGTAACATCTCCGCCTTCACCTCACTCATGGTCCAGCAGTTTGTCCGATTCACTGTACTTCCCCCCCCTCTCTGTGCTGCAGCAAGCTCTCAATAGAGGCAAACATTGCAAAAATTCGACAACGGCATGCATGAACCGGCACATGCGCGATCAACATGCCTTCGTGTGGGAATGTCACTGTGCTAAAATGTGGAATAGTGGTCATCGCCAACCATCGAAAATGGTTGTAAAATCTAACCTGTCCAGAAGCAGAAACTATAATTATTTACCCACCACAGTTGGGTGCTGCTTTTGTGTCAGAACAACACATATTTCTTAATCAACCATAACATCTCCACCTGCACCTCACAGTCTAGTAGTTTGTCCTGTTCACAGTACTCAGCCCTCTCTCAACACAGTAGCCAGCCCTTGATCCCAGTTATGGTCACGTAAAAAATGTTTCCTCCTAAGAGCTTGAACTCCACCATCTCCAATATGTTGGCCACCGAATTACTGCCATTCCACCTGGTGGATACAGACAGTTTCCGAAAGTTGATAGCCGTCGCAGTCTCCCAGTACCAGTTGCCCAGTCGCTATTACTTCTCTAAGAAAGCTGTGCCTGCGCTACACCAGCATGTCACCAACAACATCACCCATTCCCTGAGAAAATCTGTGTCTTTCTGGGTGCATTTCACCACTGACACCTGAATGAGAAAGCATAGGCAGGGGTGTTAAACCTTGCTGACTGGGCACTGGGTGTTGTGAATTCTGCTGTCAAGCTCCCTCCTGTGGTCATGAATGGTACTTCGGCTGGTTCTGTCCATGGGCTTCCTCTGGTGGTTGTGAGTGGAGCTGCGGCTTCTGAGTTTCCTTCTACAGGTGACGAGGTTAATTCGTTAGCTGGCTGCTCTATTTAACTCCACTTAGATCATTGCTCCATGCCACCTGTCAATGTTCCAGTATTGGTCTAGCTCTCTCCTGGATCGTTCTTGTGACCTGTCTTCCCAGCTGAAGCTAAGTTTCTGCTTGTTTTTCTCTAGTTTGCTATTTTTCTGTCCAGCTTGCTATTTTGATTTTGTCTTGCTTGCTGGAAGCTCTGGGACGCAGAGGGAGCGCCTCCGCACCGTGAGTCGGTGCGGAGGGTCTTTTTGTGCCCTCTGCGTGGTCTTTTTGTAGGTTTTTGTGCTGACCGCAAAGTTACCTTTCCTATCCTCTGTCTGTTCAGTAAGTCGGGCCTCACTGTGCTAAATCTATTTCATCTCTGTGTTTGTAATTTTCATCTTTACTCACAGTCATTATATGTGGGGGGCTGCCTTTTCCTTTGGGGAATTTCTCTGAGGCAAGGTAGGCTTTATTTTTCTATCTCTAGGGCTAGCTAGTTTCTTAGGCTGTGTCGAGTTGCAAAAGGGAGCGTTAGGAGCAATCCACGGCTATTTCTAGTGTGTGTGATAGGATTAGGGATTGCGGTCAGCAGAGTTCCCACGTCTCAGAGCTCGTCCTATATTATTAGTAACTATCAGGTCATTCCGTGTGCTCTTACCCACTAGGTCCATTATTGTCCTTACCACCAGGTCATAACAACTGGGTGACTCTGGTGGCAGGCGGGCAAAGGAGCTGCTCCACAAGTCAAATCTCTGTATCTAACACTTCTCCTACTGCCTCTGCCTCCTCCACTTGCTCTAATGTCTCCACCTGTGCCTTCAACCTCTCCCTTTATCAGACAAGATTTCCAACAATGCAGATAGAAACTCCCCCACATCTGCACTGTGCGGCCATGGCTCACCGCAATCAAGCAGTGTTTAAATTAATATATCTTGGAGATTGCAGTCACACAGCTGAAAAGTTGTGGACAGATTTCCAGACCATGTTAGAGCAATGACTGTCTCTACAAAACATAGAACAAGGGAAGGCCATGTGCAATAGCGGTGCAAACCTGGTGGCAGCCATACGCCATGGCAACCTCACAGATGTGCCTTGCATGGCTCATGTTCTCAGCCTGGTGGTAAAGCAATTTCTCTGCCACTATCCTGGCCTGTATGCGACTTGCATCGCTACAGAGGTATTTCAGCCTACCGGTTAACCATTTGTTCCTGGCAGCAGCAAGGAGCCCTGGTGGAGTATGTCCTTTTGCATACCCTGGGCCAGCGCAGTCAGGACATGATGGAAATCATGCTTGAGGAGTGGGCACAGGTGAAGGACCTCTGCACCATTCTGCACAGTTTTGAAATGGTTTCCAAGATGGTTAGCGCTGAAAATGCATTCATCAGCATCACTATTCTGGTCATCTACATGCTGGAGCACACTTTGAATAGTTTGCATGAGGAGGTGATGGTCCCAGAGGAAGAGCTGAAAGCAGGGGAGGATACCAAAGGGATAACAGTATCTGAAATTTCCGTACTGTCATTGCACAGGTGGATGCCATGTGAGGGTGGCTTACAGCAATCAAGGGGGCTCATGGTACCAGACAAACTGTTAGTGAAGATACAGAAGCCAAACAATAAATTGAGGAGCATGAGGTGACAGACGCGCAACAGTCAGGATATTTTATGATATGCTCTCTATTGTCCGAGGTTGGCAGGAGGTTACCAAGGAAGCAACCTTGAGTGTTTCTCAACCACCAATAGAGCATGGACACATGAGAATCTTCTTGCTGCTCGATCTTCAACACAATGCCCTTATTCTTAGGATTAGAAATTGTGCTGACTGCTGGGTTGCCACTCTAAGATCAATGGTACAATACTACATTTAGACAGATGCTTCCCACCCTGGAAAGGGATGCTCGCATGCTGGAGTATTGAAATACGCCTGCAGACAATCTTAAGAGTGGTTTTCCCAGAGATAGCAGTGAGGCACAAAGTGTTCATCCCAGTTCTAGATGGTCAATCCTGGGAATGTCAAGGCGTCATCACAAAAACATTACCAGTAGCAGGATGAGTGTCATAAGCAATTTCTGTGAGTCATCTTACACATTTTTAGACCAGCCCATGCACCAGCAAAACATAGTGCAAGTCTGACATGTGAGTGATTGGAGAGGATGGTGCAAGAGTATATGGAGCTCAATATCAATGCCATCAGGAGAGGTTTGGATCATTTTTCATTTTGGCCTCGCCTGTCACGACTTGGAGGTTTTATCATGCCCGGCAGCCAGCTTTCTCTTAGAAGGTGTCTTCAGCCCTGCTTGTGGTGTCCTGATGGATAAGCACATCTGGCTGTCCAAAGTGTAGACTACCTAACTTTCATCAAAATTAACAAGTCATGGATCTCCGATGACTTTTGCACCCTAGTCGCAGATTTGGCAGACTAGGTGATGGTGTCGTTTTTAGTCTCATGTATTGATCTCACGTTATTGAAGTCTGTGCCATCTTTGTGGTGTTTTCTGTGCCTGCTGTTGCTACTGCTGCTAATGTTACAAACTATTTTTTGAAATGTGGAGACTCAAAGTTATGGAAATTGATTCCAGTTTTGTGGTGAGTGACAATTATTTTTTTTTAAATGTGAAGTATCAAAGTTGGGTCTCCATCTGGTGGGTTACCTGTAGTAGAAAGTGTGTCAGAAGCCTATTAAACTATTTCTACTCTGTGGAAATTGATGTCACTTTGTTGTTGTGTGACAATTATTTTTTGAAATGTGGAAACTCAAAGTAGGGTCTCCATCTGGTGAGTTGTCTTTGTATGTAGGGCTCCCAGACAGGCAGGCAGGTCTGCACTTTCAGTCAACTAACTGTGTTGCTATTCTTACATGGTTCTACCAATAGTAGTCTATGAAACTGATGTCTGTGCCATCTGAGTGTGGCTGGAATAAAAAAAAAATTTGTGGTGTTGCATGAGGTGTGAGGTCTTCCAGCTAAGAAGGCTTACACCACTCCCTTTACCACCAGGTCCTCATTGGAACTTCAATTCCAAGCTGTAAATGCTTTGCCAGGCCTTGATACCTCATGGCTGACTGCTGCTGTGCCATTTGCAAATTTCCACTGTGGATCAATTGATGCCCCTTTTCTTCTGTCTGACCCTAATTTTAGCAGTTTGGGAAGCTTTTCTTCTCTCCTTAAGGTGTTGTCCATGCATTTTGTTTTGCCTCCTATTGAATCTAGTGAGGTTCGGATACGTTCTGCTCATAGATTGTCAAACATGGTCTGTTTGGCGACTCTGAACTGCACCTTGAAAGGTTTGCTCATTAGTCTCCAGGTGTTCATTGTCCCAGGTGATTGCCTGGCTACTTAACTGGGCTGTTCATCCTAGACCTCTGCCAGACGTAGCTTCAGCTAAGTGTGGTTGGTTTGCTCTTTGCCTAGTGTTTTTCTTGATGATCCTTTGTTGACTTACCTTGGACCTAGTTCAGATCATCCATCTATTTAACCCCTTTTTTATGATCCGCTATCTTCCTGGTATTTTGACTTCAAACCGTTATATGACTACACTCTTCCCTCTGTTTATGATGTACCCTCCTGGCTATTGACCTTCAACTCCTTGATTATCCCAACTCACATGTTGTTCATGAGATGCAACCCAGAGTTACAAGTATGTTTTTAAAGTATGGGAGGGTACCTGCACAGCCAATAATGTCTGTAAAGCACTGTGAAAATAATCTCACTATGTATGTGAGTTAAACAAAGAAACAAATGGAGAACATACAAACTTCTTCAGATGTTGCTCTAGGTGGGATTTGAAACCAGGACCATGGCATGGCAAAGCAACAGTGCTACCAGTAAACTACTATGTTACTATGCCAATATGTACTGTGACAAAATTGCTGGCAAAGTACTAGAGGGGAGATATGCATCACTGAGGTTGTTAGCTTCAGTAATATAAACCTAGGGAAAATCATCCAGAACACTAAGTGGTGAGAGGGGTTAATCATACATGTTTAGTGCTAGGATGATTGAACAGCTGTAGAGTGGGAAGAGTACAGAGGATATAAACCCAGCTTTCTAGAGAATTTGAGTGTGGGTGGGTCTGCAGGTACAAGCTCTGGAGATATGCTTTTGTGTTAAGGAAAGCTGGACATATGGAGATTGCAGGTCTCCTGAATTAAATGTCCTCTGCTAAAGGACATGGAAGCTGAAATCTAAGCCAGGTGGGCTAACCAACACTATGGTATGGACTTGTTACTGTATGTTTTACCTTATGCTGGGCAAAGTCTGTGTTTAACTTTTCTAGTGATATGGTTTATGAGGACTGCAATAAACCAGGCCGACTTCAAATGGAAAAGGTTCCTAAGTTTAACTCTTTAAGGAGCCGAGTGTGTCACATTATTACAGTAGACGAAAGAGATAACATGTATCAGCATTACAAAAAGATTACTATGAAGTGGCACAAATTAGTCATTTTAAAACACAATTTATAATCATCCAACCATAACTGAGAAAATACTTTTAGTGAACCTGCTTAAAGTTACACATTGTTCTACATTGTATTGTTGTGTTTATCTAATAATAAAGATAATTGGTTAGTTTTGAAGAATTTCAGCAATCCATCTATGTCTTACACTTCTCATATTTCAAAGAAGTCCATTATAAAGGAGTTCTCAAAACCATCTGCCATGCTCCACTTGCCCTCCCATCCCTGCCACCTTCTAGTACTAATGAAGATGCATAACCATGCAAGATTGATACATATCCACTTACAAAGTTGCTTTTTAAAGATTGTTGAGGCCTATTTTACATTATGCTCAGAGTGTTTCACACTTAAACCTGAACAAAGAAAGACTTATGACCTATCATGTGCTGGAGTTATAGTTCATAACACCACTCTTACAAAAAAGTCATTCATGAAGACAAATTAAGCCAGGCATAGGACCTTTTCCCCTTTGGCCAGAATTTTTTTTTTTACTTTTGAAAAACAATTTGCCTACTGTGGACATTCCTTAACATGATTGTATGCTCACACAAAAGGTAATCTGGGAAATTGATACAGACTTACTATGAAACTGAGATAGAAGATATTCTGGAATATATATTTCATATAAAATATATTGATTCCCAGAATATGTTATATTTTGCCAATTCTTCAATTTTCAAAAAGGTGAGTAATATCTGACTAATTACAAGAATTTAAACAATACTAAATATAGTGCATTAATCCCTTAACCCCCAAGGGTGGTATGCACGTTAATGACCGGGCCAATTTTTACAATTCTGACCACTGTCCCTTTATGAGGTTATAACTCTGGAATGCTTCAACAGATCATGATGATTCTGACACTTTTTTCTCGTGACATATTGTACTTCAAGACAGTCATAAAATTTATTTGATATTACCTGTATTTATTTGTGAAAAACAGAAATTTGGCAAAATTTTGAAAATTTCGCAATTTACCAACTTTGAATTTTTATGCCCTTAAATAACAGAGATATATCACAAAATATAATTAATAAGTAAAATTTCCCACATGTCTACTTTACATCAGCACAATTTTGGAGCCAAATTTTTTGTTAGGGAGTTATAAGGGTTAAAAGTTGACCAGCAATTTCTCATTTTTACAAAACCATTTTTTAAGGGACCACATCACATTTGAACTCACTTTGAGGAGTCTATATGATAGAAAATACAATGTGACACCTTTCTAAAAACTGCACCCCTCAAGGTGCTCAAAACCACATTAAAGAAGTTTATTAATCCTTCAGATGTTTCACAGGAATTTTTGGAATGTTTAACAAAAAATAAACATTTAACTTTTCTTCACAAAAAATTTACTTCAGCTCTAATTTGTTTTATTTTACCAAGCTTAACAGGAGAATTTGGACCCCAAAAAGTGTGTAAATTGTCCTGAGTACGCTGATACCGCATATGTGGGGGAAAACCACTGTTTAGGCTCATGGCAGAGCTTGGAAGGGAAGGAGCGCCGTTTGACTTTTCAATGCAAAATTGACTGGAATTGAGATAGGACGCTATGTCGCGTTTGTAAAGCCCCTGATGTGCCTAAACAGTGGAAACCTCCCAATTCTAACTGAAACCCTAACCCAAACACACCCCTAACCCTAATCCCAACCCTAACCATAACCCTAACCACACCCCTATCCCGAAAATGCCCCTAACCCTAATCCCAACCATACCCCTAACCCCAACACACCCCTAACCCTAATCCCCACCCTAACCACACCCCTAACTCCAACACACCCCTTACCCTAATCCCAACCATAACCCTAATCACACCCCTAACCCTGACACACCCCTAACCCTAATCCCAACCCTAAATGTAATCCAAACCCTATCCCTAACTTTAGCCCCATCCTTAACTTTAGCTCCAACACTAACCCTAACTTTAGCCCCAGCTCTAACCCTAACTTTAGCACCAACCCTAACCCTAACCTCAACCCTAACTTTAGCCCCAACCCTAACCCTAACTTAAGCCCCAGATCTAACCCTAACTTTAGCCCTAATCCTAACTTTATCCCAACCCTAACCCCAAACCTAACTTTAGCCCCAACCCTAACCCTAACTTTAGCCCCAACTTTAACCATAACCATAATGGGAAAATGGAAATAAATACATTTTTTATTTTATTATTTTTCCCTAACTAAGGGGGTGATGAAGAGGGGTTTGATTTACTACTTATAGCGGGTTTTAAGCAGATTTTTTGATTGGCAGCTGTCACACAATAAAAGATGCTTTTTATTGCAAAAAATTGTTTTTGCGTCTCCACATTTTGAGAGCTATAATTTTTTCCATATTTTGGTCCACAGGGTCATGTGAGGTCTTGTTTTTTGTAGGACAAAATGACATTTTAATTGGTACCATTTTTGGGCATATGACACTTTTTGATAGCTTTTTATTCCAATTTTTGTTAGGCAGAATGAACAAAAAACAGCAATTCATGAATTTCTCTGGGGGGGTGTTTATACCATTGCGCATTTGGTAAAATTGATAAAGCAGTACGATTACAGCGATACCTTATTTATATCTTTTTTATGTTTTGGCTCTTTTAGGCCGGTTTCACATTAGCGTTGCAGAGGGCTGCGGACCGCTCCTGGCACATAGTGTCGGATGTCAGCTATGATAGTCAGCTGACACCCGGCCCCGATGGGCCGCAATCCCCCCATGAGCGCGGCTGATCGATGATGACTTACTATCCCGTTGGTGGTCATGCGGGCCCATACCACCTCGACGGGATAGTACGTCATATGTCAGAAAGGGGTTAAGTCAGGAAATCACAGTTAATTAATATATCTTCAACCTTTGATTGATTTACATGTAAGTTATTTCCCCCTACTCGATGCTACATCCCAAATTGACATACACCCCCACTCTTGAATCCTCATAGCATAAAACTATCAATGTCTAAAGTCGTGACTTTTGCCAAATATGTCAGTAGGTACAATGTGTGGACATGTGTCACTGAGGAACGGCAAGCAGCATCTGGGGAAGAAGCAATGTGTGAGGCAGATAAAAATGAGGAAACGTCTGAAGATTTGCATTGTATCAAATGCTTTTAAGGTTGGGACTATAGGAAAAAAATATTATGCCACCTTAGATTTTATTGATGTATTTTTCTGTGTGCATAGATTGAAATCACATTTGATATAGGATACTTACCCTAGAGTGCCTGTAATCTTATATAATATTTATTTTTTAATTTAATACATTTAATTGTTAGATGTTGCATTTTTTTTAATCCTGGTTTTTAACATATAAGTATTAAACCCTTTTTGACCACCAATGCAACTTAAAACTGACCTGAGATATAAGAGAATAGCATCCACTATCAGGTGAAAATATACCAGTGTGTCAGCTGTACACTATAATGCACACCCTGCTGCATCAGTCACGATCGGCATCAACAGCGACCATGACCATTTCATCCCTTAGAGGCTGCTGTCAATAGTGATTATGGCATGGATGGTTAGCAAAGTGTGTAGTCTCCCTCTTTAACCCCAAAGCCACCCTGAGATTACGATTGTGTGGTCCTGACAGTTGCCACAGTTAAATAACAGCCTTAGAGTCTGCCGGATTTCCGGGCCTTTTTAGATGTTAGCAACATTTAGTTGGTAAAAATAAATTTTTTCATTCGTGTCATGCCACTTTACATTAATTCCTGAAAGCACCTGAATTGTTAATAAACTAGCTGACAGCAGTTTTGAATATATTGAGGGATAATGTTTTAAAAAGGTCAGCTTGAGGGATTTGCCAATACATAAGTCCCCCAAAGTCACTTTAAAAAGAATATGTCCCTAAAAAAGTTTTGTAAATTTCCTTTTAAAAAATTTAAAATGACTGCTACATTTTTAAAGCTTCTAACATCCTAACCAAGTTCATGAACATTTTCTAGATAGTGCTGATGTAAAGCTGACATGAGGCACATATTATTCATTAACTATTATGTGTGGTATGACTATCTGAATTGAAGGGATAATCATTTAAAGTTTGAAGCATGTAAAGAAGCTGCGGAGACACCATCACGTGTTTCTCGACGCAAGCAGTGAATAGCCAGGCCTTTTCCCGGGAAGGAACAACCACGGGAAGGGCAGCATCCTATGAAGGAAAGCCACCTATGCCAAGCATGGTATCCCTCCACAGACAGCTGTTTCGGGGTTTTTGCCCCTCATCAGTGTGGAGTAGGAATCTGGCTATTAGGAGCAGTGCCTAGTAACAAGGCTATAAAGGCACAGATGATTGGCCTCGGGGAGACCAAAACATCCAACACTGCGGAGACACCATCAAGTGTTTCTCAACGCAGTGATTCCAGAACACTGCCCCCATCCCTTATGGGAAATATGCAGATGCATGTAAAGAAGCTGCGGAGACACCATCACTAGTGTTGAGCATTCCGATACCGCAAGTATCGGGTATCGGCCGATACTTGCGGTATCGGAATTCCGATACCGAGATCCGATATTTTTGTGATATCGGGTATCGGTATCGGAAGTGTAAAATAAAGAATTAAAATAAAAAATATTGTTATATTCACCTCTCCGGCGGCCCCTGGACATCAGCGGGAGGATCCGGCGTCCGGCACGGCTTCTTTCTTCAAAATGCGCGCCTTCAGGACCTGTGGAATGACGTCCCGGCTTCTGATTGGTCGCGTGCCGCCCATGTGACCGCCACGCGACCAATCAGAAGCCGCGACGTCATTCCTCAGCTAAAGTCCTAGAATGAGCGCCTTCTAGGACCTGAGGAATGACGTCGCGGCTTCTGATTGGTCGCGTGGCGGTCACATGGGCGGCACGCGACCAATCAGAAGCCGGGACGTCATTCCACAGGTCCTGAAGGCGCGCATTTTGAAGAAAGAAGCCGTGCCGGACGCCGGATCCTCCCGCTGATGTCCAGGGGCCGCCGGAGAGGTGAATATAACAATATTTTTTATTTTAATTCTTTATTTTACACTTTAATATGGATCCCAGGGCCTGAAGGAGAGTTTCCTCTCCTTCAGACCCTGGGATCCATGAGGATACATTCCGATACTTGATGTCCCATTGACTTGTATTGGTATCGGATATCGGTATCGGCGATATCCGATATTTTTCGGGTATCGGCCGATACTATCCGATACCGATACTTTCAAGTATCGGACGGTATCGCTCAACACTAACCATCACGTGTTTCTCGACGCAAGCAGTGTCTGTGGATGGATACCATGCTTGGCATAGGTGGCTTTCCTTCATAGGATGCTGCCCTTCCCGTGGTTGTTCCTTCCCGGGGAAAGGCCGCAGCTTCTTTACATGCATCTGCATATTTCCCATAAGGGATGGGGGCAGTGTTCTGGAATCACTGCGTTGAGAAACATGTGATGGTGTCTCCGCAGTGTTGGATGATTTGGTCTCCCCGAGGCCAATCATCTGTGCATTTAAAGTTTGAATACTGTTTAATATTTTGAATTTTTTTGGCAAATTTCTGATATTTTTAATAAATAAAAATGAAACATATCAGCCTATATTTACCATCCATTATCACAAAGTATATGGTGTCATGAAAAACCAGTCTAATAATCACTGGGATATGTTAAAACATTCCAGAATTATCACTACATAACATGATAGAATTTGAAAAAAAATTGAGTATTTGAAGAATGTCATATGGTCTGATGAAACCAAAGTAAAACTGTTTGGTACAAATAAAACTCGTCATGTTTGGAGGAGATAGAATGCGGAGTTGCATCCAAATAACTCCATACCTACTGTGAATCATGGGGGTGGCAACATCATGCTTTGAGGCTGTTTCTCTGCAAAGAGACGAGGACGACTGATTCGTGTACATGAATGAATGAATGGGGCCATGTATCATGAAATTTTGAGTGCAAACCTCTTTCTATCAGCAAGGGCATTGTAGATGAAATATGGATAGGTCTTTCAGCATGATAATGATCCCAAGCACTCCACCATGGCAATGAAGGAGTGGCTTCGTAAGAAGCATATGAAGTTCCTGGATTGACACACTGCAGTTATTCATATAGCTCTTTACTTTTGGTAGAGGGATGAAGGTATAACACTTTTCCATTTTTCTAACGATTGAAGAATATGAAAATCTTTGCACTGGGAGTGTCAGCCAATGTTAACCTGTACAACTTCATGCTAAATATTTTTAAAGAAAATACTGTATATACTTTATATTAATATGCATTTAATATTTTCATCATCAAAAAGGCAAAAATAAACACTTATGATGATTACATTTATGTTTTGTTTTCAGTTATTTTTCCTAAAGCATAGAATTGTACAAGGGTTTTTACCACAGTGTAATCATTTATTATTTATGTATTATACATGTTTTACTTGGAAAGTAGAAAAAACACTACTTTAAAAAAAAGCATATGCTGCTTTCCTAACCTTATATAATATATTCAACAATCCTACTGTGACTTTTTAAAATGCATAATCGCTGTGTGGTCGCTACGTAGAGCCAGGGAATGCCCCGGCCGGTGGCGTCCCTGGATACGAGCAGGGGGAAGATGGCCGACAGAAGGAGGACATAGTGCCTCCGAAACGCGTTGGTTAATTCTGGTCCCAGTACCGCTCCGTAGCTGTGACGTCACACGCTGAGTCTTCTGTCGGCCATCTTCCCCCTGCTCGTATCCAGGGACGCCACCGGCCGGGGCATTCCCTGGCTCTACGTAGCGACCACACAGCAATTCTGTGCCCGCTCCCCTGCAGGTTCGCCTGCGCGTTCAGCCCTTTCCCGCCTCAGGGCTTCCCAATACAGCGCCCACGTGCATCCATTCATTGATCCTCCTCTCGGTGCAGCTCAGCGCCGCAGCCCCTCCAGATTTGCTGGCCGGCACGGTATTCTATCCACAAGGTTCTGGGCTTCTCACCGTAGAACTACATGCTTGCCCATTCTGCTGCCGCTGCGGCATCCATGTTCCGGTAAGTCCGCCAGCTCCACATATGTATGTTCCCATTTTATATTTTTACATTTACCATCCTATACTTTATATCTGGTAAGGGGCCGACTGCACTATCAGTGTAGGTATTTAGTCATTCCTGCACAGCTGTCCTGGTTCCATTTTCGCGGCCCTATCCGCACCTTGGGTGGTCCTGTCCAGCCCCTAGTAGCCCTCTGGATATTAGTTTTAGTGGCTGTACTAGTGTTTGCTTATTTGCTTTATTCATTTTTTATGTGGTTTTGGTCCCTTTATGCGCGGTTCAGCTGTAACTTTCATTGTGCATATTTCTATAGCAGGATTGGCACTTACCTGCCCTGACTCCAGCTGCTAGGGACCTTGGGGTTTGATATTAGCGCTTGTGTGTTTCCTTCTTTTTGTATTTATATAGCACCATTGATTCCATGGTGCTTTACATGAGAAGGGGTTACATACAAATTACAGATATCACTTACAGTAAACAAACTAACAATGACAGACTGATACAGAAGGGCGAGGACCCTGCCCTTGCGGGTTTACATTCTACAGGATTATGGGGAAGGAGACAGTAGGTTGAGGGTTGCAGGAGCTCTGGTGTTGGTGAGGCGGTAGCTTCGGTAGCGATGAGGCGGCAGCGGGGTCAGTGCAGGCTGTAGGTATCAGGAGAAACCACCAGGTGGCACTCCCCAGTGGTTTATGGTGCCCTGACAGTGAGAACCCAGAGTCTCAGACAGCCTGTGACAGCTATACTCACAGCGCCTGAGAGCTGGGCAAGAAAACACCGTAACAGCTGAGCTGGAGTGAGCAGAACGCCAGGTAGAAATGTACTGAAAGGACCTGTGGTCACGTGACAACAGGGGGCGGGGCTTAGTGTCCTGTAGCAGGAGTATGCAGGATACTACAGGAACAAAGGGTACAGAAGAAGGGAAAGGGAGTCACCGGACACCAGGGAAAGGATGAGGCAGAGGGAGGCGCAATCCAAGACAAGCCGAGGTCAATAAACGGGAGCGGAAACGCAGTACACAAGGATCAAGGAAATAAACAATAGTCAGGGACGTGGCAGGAGTCAGAAAACCAGAGAAGCAGATACACAGTACAGAATCAGAAGGCAAAATCACACCAGGGAACAGAACCGAGTCAGAACCATACAAGCAAGCTACAATACTGGCACAAGGCACAAGCAAACAGAGGTCAACACACTCAGCCAATAGCAAAAGTATAACTGACAGAGATTGAAGCTTCCCAGGACTATAAGAAGCTCACCCCGAACCAAAGAGAGGCCAATAAAAAGCCCCAGGTGTGCAGGTCAGAGCCTGCACTGATCAACACATTAACCCCTGGCGTGCAGGTGAAACCCAGCACTGGGATCATGACAGTAGGCTTTCCTGAAGAGATGGGTTTTCAGGTTCCGTCTGAAGAATCCGAATGTGGTTGACAGTCGGACGTGTTGGGGCAAAGAATTCCAGGGATATTCAGGAGAAGTCTTGGAGGCGGTTGGATGAGTAGCGAATAAGTGTGGGGGAGAGAAGGTCTTGGGAGGACCGGAGATCACGTGAGGGAAGATATCGGGAGATTAGTTCAGAGATATATGGAGGAGACAGGTTGTGGATGGCTTTGTAGGTCAGTATTAGTAATTTGAACTGGATACGCTGAGGGAATGGGAGCCAATGAAGAGATTTGGAGAGGGGGCAAGCAGAGGAGTAGCGAGGAGAGAGATGAATTAGTCGGGCATCAGAGTTAAGAATGGACTGGAGAGGTGCAAGGGTGTTAGCAGGGAGGCCGCAGAAAAGGATGTTGCAGTATTCAAGGCGGGAGATGATGAGGGCGTGCACAAGCATTTTAGTAGATTGACGTTGGGGAAAGGAAAGATTCTGGAGATATTTTTGGCGGGAGGCGACAGGAGGCGGAAAGAGCTTGGATGTGCGGTTTGAAGGACAGGGCAGAGTCGAAGGTTACTCCAATGCAGCGGACTTCCGTTATGGGGGAAAGCATGATGTCATTGATTGCGATAGATAGGTCAGGTAAGGAAGATCTATGGGATGGAGGAAAGATGATGAGTTCAGATTTGTCCACATTGAGTTTGAGGAAGTGAGAGGAGAAGGGTTAATTCCTCCCGCAGCTGTTAGCAGCACATGCCAGCTGTTCAAAACAGCTGATATGTGCTGGAAAGGATGTGAGCTCACCGCTGGAGCCCACATTGAAGGTTGTCCGACATTGGCGTACTATCCCGATTATGGAAAGGGGTTAAAGACGTCATTCGCAGGTCCTCAATTCCTAGAATTAGGAGTTTAGTGAATGAGAATGACGTCGCGGCTTCTGATTGGTCGCGTGCCACCCATGTGACCGGCACGCAACCAATCAGAAGCCGCGACGTCATTCTCATTCACAAAAACTCCTAATTCTAGGAATTGAGGACCTGCGAATGACGTTGCGGCTTCTGATTGGTCGCGTGCCGGTCACATGGGCGGCACGCGACCAATCAGAAGCCGGGACGTCATTCGCAGGTCCTAAAGGCGCGCATTTTAAACAAAGAAGCCTCCCGGTTAGCAGCGTGATGTCCAGGGGCCGCCGGAGAGGGGAGCATATCAATATATTTTATTTTAATTCTTTATTTTACACATCCCTATGGATCCCAGGGCCTGAAGGAGAGTTTCCTCTCCTTCAGACCCTGGGAACCATGAGAATACCTTCCGATACTTGATGTCCCATTGACTTGTATTGGTATCGGATATCGGTATCGGCAATATCCGATATTTTTTGGGTATCGGCCGATACTATCCGATACCGATACTTTCAAGTATCGGATGGTATCGCTCAACACTAGTCAGGGAGCAACGATGGCTGAACGAGAACTTGGCGAGTGTTGAGGAAAGGTAAGTGTAAGAGTTTATTGCTTTTTTTACCATTTTCTTGGCAGATTAATTTCACATCAAATTTAGTTGATACAAATCAAATTCCCCCTTAAATTCAGTGAATCCACATGAATCACATTCTTTTTCCCAGTAATTAAAACACAAGAATGACATACTGAAAAAGTATCACAGATGATATACTGCTCAAAAAAACAAAAAGAACATTAAAATCCCACATCCTAGATATCACTGAATGAAATTTTCCAGTTGCAATTGTTTATTCATTACATAGTTGAACTCATAAAGAAAAATAAAACATAAAAATGGTCAGTGTAAATCAAAATTAATATCCCATGAAGGTCTGGATTTGCAATGATACTCAAAATCAAAATGGAAAATAAAATTACATGCTGATCCAAGTTCAGTAGAAGTGCCTCAAGACAAGGAAATTATGCACAGTAGTGTGTGTGGCCTCCTTGTGCTTATATGACCTCCCTACAATGCCTGGGCATTGTCCTGATGAGGCGGTGGATGTTCTACTGAGAGCTCTTCTCCCAGACCTGGATTAAAGCATCAGTTAACTCTTGGACAGTCTGTGATGCAACAAAGCTTTGGTGGATGGAACAAGACATGATGTCCCAGATGTGCTGGATTGGATTCAAGACCGGGGAACGAGCAGGCAAGTCCATAGCATCAATGCCTTCATCATGCAGGAAATGCTGACACACTCAAGCCACATGAGGCCTAGAATTGTCATGCATCTAAAGGAAACAGGACCCAGAGCACCTGCATATTGTGTCACAATGGGTCTGAGCATCTCATCCCGGTACCTAATGGCAGTTAGGGTACCTCTGGCTAGAACATGGAAGGCTGTGCAGTGCTAAAAAAATGTCTCAGCACACCATAAGTGACCCACTGCCAAACAAGTCATGCTGGAGTATGCTACAGGCAGCAGAACATCCTCCATGGCATCTCCAGTCTCTGTCACGTCTGTCACATGTGCTCAGTATGAAACTGCTCTTGTCCGTGAAAAGCACAGTGAAGTAAGTTTAAGAGTTTATTGCTTTTTAGCAAAGTGCTGCAAATTATACAGAAGTATAGGCTAGCACTAAACAACTTTAAGTTTTATATCACAACTAGTGTTGAGCGATACCGTCCGATATCAAGAGGTATCGGATTATATCGGCCGATACACAAAAAATATCGGATATCGCCGATACCGATACCCGATACAAATGCAAGTCAATGGGACACAAATATCGGAATGTAAATAAGCCCTTTCTGTCCTTCTACATCCTGTTCCGGAGGGGGAAAGAGTGTGGGAGGTGCATGGGCGGACACTGTGCATGCGGGCGGGGTCTGTGTGGGCCTGCTGGGGATCTCTACGGGCTTCTCGGGGGTCTGCGCGGGCTGCTGGGGGTCTGTGTGCGCCTGCCGGGGCTCTGTGCAGGCTTGCCGGGGCTCTGTGTGGGCTGCCGGGGCTCTATGTGGGCTTGCTGAAGCTCTGTGCGGGCTTGCCGGGGCTCTGTGCGGGCTGCCGGGGCTCTATGTGGGTTTGCTGGGGCTCTGTGCGGGTTTGCCGCGGCTCTGTGTGGCCTACAAGGGCTCTATGCGGCCTGCCGGGGCTCTGTGTGGGCTTGGTGGGGCTCAGTGCGGGCTTGCCGGAGCTCTGTGCAGGCCTGCTGGGGCTCTGTGCGTCCTGCCGGGGCTCTGTGCAGCCTGCCAGGGCTCTGTGCGGCTTTCCGGGGCTCTGTGCGGCTTGCTGGGACTCTGTGTGGGCCTGCCAGGGCTCTTTGGGGGCTTGGTGGGGCTCTGTGCAGGCTTGCCGGGGCTCTGTGCGGGCTGCCGGGGGTCTGTGCAGGCAGCATCCGATGGGACTACAAGTACAGTTACAGTGATTGACACATTAACCAATGATGGGAGAGTAGTAGTCCCATCATCCGGCTAATGTGTTGAATGTAAAATAATAATAATATATATATATATATATGTATATATATATATATATATATATATTACATACATACTACATACATTACATACAATACATACATACAATACATACATACAGACATACAGTACATATAACAGAGTACATACTCACCATTACTTGTTATTTTGTTCCCTGAAGCCAGTGTCATCTGTAAAAAAGATTAAAATAACAAACAAACAATATACTTCCTGTCCACAGAAATCCAAGAGTGTCCCACGACGATCTCCCGTGGAGAACGGCAGCATCAGCTGATGCGACTACTCTCTAGGGGATCCAGGATTCCAATGACGGGAGGAAGGTATCCTTCCGCACTGTATTCCTCCACCGCTGTAAAAAAAAAAAGTCCCTAGTCTCACTTTTGGCATTGCTGTATGAGAAGTTTTCCCACGCAGCAATTGCCATAAAGTGAGACTTTGTCCTAAGGTAACCTTTCAGTGATGCACTGCAGGAGCCATTGTCTCCTTTCAGTGTGTCACTGAAGATCCTATAGAGCAGTTAAATTAATCGATGTCACTGTTCTATAGGGGAGATCATCATGGGACACTCGATATTAATTGGACTACGGTGGAAGGTAGTATACGGTTTATTATTTTCCATTTTTTGCAGGCGCTGAAGTATGGTAAGTATGGTTAAATGAAGAATATTAAAATACTTTTTTCCTAATGTGTGTGTTTTATTAACCCTTTATTACTATTGGATTAATAATGGATATTCATCTTATTGACGCCTCTCCGTTATTAACCCGGCTTAATGTCACCTTAAAATAGCAAGGTGGCATTAACCCCTTTATTACCCCATATCCCACCTCTACACGGGAGTGGGAATAGAAGGGCTAAGTGCCAGAATTGGCATCTTACAGATGCGCCATTTCTGGGGTGGCTGCGGACTGGTATTTGTAGCCATATCCATTGCCCCTCTCTAGGCTATGAATATCATCCTGCAGCTTTCTGCGTAGCCTTTCTGGCTATAAAATATAGGGGACCCCACGTCAGTTTTTGGGGGTCCTCCTATTTTAATAGCCAGTAAAGGCTACGCAGACAGCTTCGGGCTGATATTCATAGCAGGCTACAAATACTGCCCCCCCGCCGTCGGCTTTCCCCCTCTGGCTCAGAAAATTGCCCACGCCCACGCCTTCAAAAAACGTAAAATAATAAACCGTATACTACCTGTCCGCCGTAGTCCAATTAATAACGAGTGTGCCACGACGATCTCCCCTATAGAACAGTGACATTGGGTGATGTCACTGCTTTATAGGACCCTCACTGACACACTGAAAGGAGACAATGGCTCCTGCAATACATCACTGAAAGGTTACCTTAGGACAAAGTCTCACTTTATGGCAATTGCTGCGTGGGAAAACTTCTCATACAGCAATGCCAAAAGTGAGACTAGGGACTATTTTTTTTACAGCGGTGGAGGAATACAGTGCGGAAGCATACCTTCCTCCCGTCATTGGATTCCTGGAGCCCCTAGAGAGCCGTTGCATCAGCTGAAGCTGCCGTTCTCCATGGGAGATCGTCGTGGGACACTCGTGGATTTCTGCGGACAGGGAGTATATTGGTTGTTTGTTATTTTAATATTAGTATAATAAGTAATCGTGAGTATGTACTCTATGTTATATGTACTGTATGTCTGTATGTATGTATTGTATGTGATGTATGAATGTATTGTATGTAGTATGTATGTAGTATCTATGTAGTATGTATGTAGTATGTACATAGTATGTATGAAGTATGTACTGTATGTAGTATGTAGTATGTATGTAGTATGTATGTTGTGTTGAATGTAAAAAAATAAATAAATACTACATACATACTACATACATTAGCCGGATGATGGGACTACTACTGTCCCATCATTGGCTAATGTGTCAATCACTGTCACTGTTGCAGGCATCGTCCGATGGGACTTGTAGTCCCATCAGACGATGCCTGCACAGACCCCCGGCAGCCCGCACAGAGCCCCGGCAAGCCCGCACAGAGCCCCGGCAAGACCGCACAGAGCCCCACCAAGCCCGCACAGAGCCCCGGAAGGCCCACATAGAGTCCCAGCAAGCCGCACAGAGCCCCGGAAAGCCGCACAGAGCCCCGGCAGGCTGCCCAGAGCCCCGGCAAGCCCGCACAGACCCCAGGCAGGCCGCACAGAGCCCCAGCAAGCCCGCACAGAGCCCCGGCAAGCCGCACAGAGCCCCGGCAGGCCCACACAGAGCCCTGGCAAGCCTGCACAGAGCCCCAGCAAGCAGCACAGATCCCCGACAAGCCTGCACAGAACCCCAGCAGGCACGCACAGACCCCCCACGGTCACGCACAGACCCCGCCCACACACATGCACTATGGGAACTTCCGATTCCGGTTTCCGATATCGCAAAAATATCGGAACTCAGTATCAGAATTCCGATACAGCGAATATCGGCCGATACCCGATATTTGCAGTATCGGAATGCTCAACACTAATCACAACTTAAGCAAGAAAGAAGAAAGCATCATGAAAAATCAAATGGAATTACTACACTCAATTGATTATGAAGGGGTAGTTGCATATTTGATCAGTGTATAAATCACTTATACAAGTGCATAATATAAAATAAATTATTGCACACATATCACAATAGAATGATCTCTTAACTATGGAAATTTTATCTCTAATATTCTTGACAGGAGAATGCACATTACCTCAACCATGCCACTAGCTCGTGTTTTTAAACAAATTCCAATGTTTGCGCCACACAGGAGGAATAATTGCTGTTTGAGCAAAGCTTGCCCTCATTATCATGGAGAGAATGAGTACATGGAGACCAGAGGCTTAGCTAGGGTTTTGGTTCAGGGGGGGTGAAACTTGAGTGGGCCCCTAACCAGGTAACCTGGATTACAACTCGGTGATCCACCCTAATAGAGGAGGAGAACCTCAGCAGATGACAACGATGTTATTGAAGATAATCTCTATATAAACACCAATATTGATATTACTGTCATATGGTCAGTGGTAAATGGAGCGCCTCCGTAGGGCAGTGGGGTACTCGGTACCGGGTCCTTCGGTTCTCAGGGGGAAGTCACGGTGGCTGACCCAGTCCATGGTAAAAGGGAAAGGTCCTTAAAGGGATTTGTTCGTGACGCCACCTGTGGTATTCGGTCAGGGTGACCGACGCTGCTTTAAGGGGTCTGCTGGGGTGATGTTATGGCAGCTAGATGGTATACCTTCCCACAGGTGAAGTATGTCCCCAGTGCTTCCCAGTGTGTAGATGGTGGACGGTGCGAAGCGCAGTGAAGAACAAGGACACAAGGTTGCAGTCTCTTTACCTTTTACTGAAGGCTTCAGCATCCACAGTCCAGAGCACAGATCACAGGACTGGCAGAGTCCGGCCTTCAAAAAACGTAAAATAATAAACCGTATACTACCTGTCCGCCGTAGTCCAATTAATAACGAGTGTGCCACGACGATCTCCCCTATAGAACAGTGACATTGGGTGATGTCACTGCTTTATAGGACCCTCACTGACACACTGAAAGGAGACAATGGCTCCTGCAATACATCACTGAAAGGTTACCTTAGGACAAAGTCTCACTTTATGGCAATTGCTGCGTGGGAAAACTTCTCATATAGCAATGCCAAAAGTGAGACTAGGGACTATTTTTTTTACAGCGGTGGAGGAATACAGTGCGGAAGCATACCTTCCTCCCGTCATTGGATTCCTGGAGCCCCTAGAGAGCCGTTGCATCAGCTGAAGCTGCCGTTCTCCATGGGAGATCGTCGTGGGACACTCGTGGATTTCTGCGGACAGGGAGTATATTGGTTGTTTGTTATTTTAATATTAGTATAATAAGTAATCGTGAGTATGTACTCTATGTTATATGTACTGTATGTCTGTATGTATGTATTGTATGTGATGTATGAATGTATTGTATGTAGTATGTATGTAGTATGTATGTAGTATGTATGTAGTATGTACATAGTATGTATGAAGTATGTACTGTATGTAGTATGTAGTATGTATGTAGTATGTATGTTGTGTTGAATGTAAAAAAATAAATAAATACTACATACATACTACATACATTAGCCGGATGATGGGACTACTACTGTCCCATCATTGGCTAATGTGTCAATCACTGTCACTGTTGCAGGCATCGTCCGATGGGACTTGTAGTCCCATCAGACGATGCCTGCACAGACCCCCGGCAGCCCGCACAGAGCCCCGGCAAGCCCGCACAGAGCCCCGGCAAGACCGCACAGAGCCCCACCAAGCCCGCACAGAGCCCCGGAAGGCCCACATAGAGTCCCAGCAAGCCGCACAGAGCCCCGGAAAGCCGCACAGAGCCCCGGCAGGCTGCCCAGAGCCCCGGCAAGCCCGCACAGACCCCAGGCAGGCCGCACAGAGCCCCAGCAAGCCCGCACAGAGCCCCGGCAAGCCGCACAGAGCCCCGGCAGGCCCACACAGAGCCCTGGCAAGCCTGCACAGAGCCCCAGCAAGCAGCACAGATCCCCGACAAGCCTGCACAGAACCCCAGCAGGCACGCACAGACCCCCCACGGTCACGCACAGACCCCGCCCACACACATGCACTATGGGAACTTCCGATTCCGGTTTCCGATATCGCAAAAATATCGGAACTCAGTATCAGAATTCCGATACAGCGAATATCGGCCGATACCCGATATTTGCAGTATCGGAATGTTCAACACTAATCACAACTTAAGCAAGAAAGAAGAAAGCATCATGAAAAATCAAATGGAATTACTACACTCAATTGATTATGAAGGGGTAGTTGCATATTTGATCAGTGTATAAATCACTTATACAAGTGCATAATATAAAATAAATTATTGCACACACATCACAATAGAATGATCTCTTAACTATGGAAATTTTATCTCTAATATTCTTGACAGGAGAATGCACATTACCTCAACCATGCCACTAGCTCGTGTTTTTAAACAAATTCCAATGTTTGCGCCACACAGGAGGAATAATTGCTGTTTGAGCAAAGCTTGCCCTCATTATCATGGAGAGAATGAGTACATGGAGACCAGAGGCTTAGCTAGGGTTTTGGTTCAGGGGGGGTGAAACTTCTGAGTGGGCCCCTAACCAGGTAACCTGGATTACAACTCGGTGATCCACCCTAATAGAGGAGGAGAACCTCAGCAGATGACAACGATGTTATTGAAGATAATCTCTATATAAACACCAATATTGATATTACTGTCATATGGTCAGTGGTAAATGGAGCGCCTCCGTAGGGCAGTGGGGTACTCGGTACCGGGTCCTTCGGTTCTCAGGGGGAAGTCACGGTGGCTGACCCAGTCCATGGTAAAAGGGAAAGGTCCTTAAAGGGATTTGTTCGTGACGCCACCTGTGGTATTCGGTCAGGGTGACCGACGCTGCTTTAAGGGGTCTGCTGGGGTGATGTTATGGCAGCTAGATGGTATACCTTCCCACAGGTGAAGTATGTCCCCAGTGCTTCCCAGTGTGTAGATGGTGGACGGTGCGAAGCGCAGTGAAGAACAAGGACACAAGGTTGCAGTCTCTTTACCTTTTACTGAAGGCTTCAGCATCCACAGTCCAGAGCACAGATCACAGGACTGGCAGAGTCCGGCCGGTTCGGAGGCAAATCCAGAGTCCCCTTATCCAGGTAGAAATCAGTAGCCTTCCTCTAGCGCCGTGTGTTGTATTACCTTACTGCTAAGCTTCTCAAAAGGTCCTCACAACTCTTGAAGATGTTACAGATGTTATGTCTCTCTCTCTGTCCCCCAGATGGATAGGACACACCTGTATGACCGGTGGCTTGAGGCTTTTTACAGGGACTCTATCATGCCCCGGCCTCTAAGCGGTGCACCTTGCCTCCTGGGTGTAAGGGCGGACAGGTAATGTGAAATTAGCTGGCTTGCTGGTCTCTGGAGCAAGGCATAAATGACCGTTATTCCCTCGGTGTTCCGGCTACTGGGATCTTGGGCATCAGAAGGAGGCAGCCTGTGTAGGGCACAACTCCTCTGATATCCACTCCTTTGCTACAACTTCTTCACCCTCTCTACAATACAGTTCTCTTTCAGTGTATCTTTCTGGAAGCTGCCGTACTCAAGGCAGGCGCAGCTCCGAGTCATTTTGTCCCGGCCTCTGACAGGATCCCACCTCTGTCAGGGACCAACTACCTGAGCAAAACTCAGGCAGCAACTGACTAACTTCCTCTCACGGTCACCAGTTTTACCTAAGGTAAGTGTGAAGAGTGCCCTAATAAATAGGAGAATACCTCCCCCTGGTGGCCTGGAGAGTGAAATGTGTTGCATGTTTGTGATACCTGGATTCAGTTGTCTTTCTTTGCCTCAAAATGTAACACCACTCCCCCCTAGAGGAGAATGATATTACTGCAATGACCAGGACTCTGGGGCGCTGTCCTAATAATACCAGTCCTACAGAACATATAAGAGATTACAGCACAGTTACTGATAATGACTTACCGCTGGCGTTCTTTCTGATAGAATCGTTCACTATTCCTGTCATTTTCATCTGGTTCAGACTGACATGACAACTTCTGCGAGCCGCGACATGGCTGCAGAGAATACAACAAAGACACATTTCACATCTCATATTCCAGTCCCCTCACCATCTATTCCCAACCTGCACAAACTCCTCATCCTGCTGATACCCCAATACTGAGCCACTGCTGCCCTATGTGACCGTATTACTTCACCAGCTGTGTGGTTGTCTGTGCCTTCTAAATTCTAAAGTAACTCTCTATAATACAGTAATGCAGGGTGCAAGTGCCCTAGAAAACAGTGCCCGTATTTTGCTCCCTAGAAAGTAATAATGCCCTGTATGCCCCTTTGATAGTCACAGTAACCTGAGTTCCCCTATAACAATAAGTGCCCACTTTACATTTAATAATGTCCCGAGTCTCCCCTGTACAGCTACCCTATACACAGTATGATGCCCCCTCACTAGTGTTGAGCATTCCGATACCGCAAGTATCGGGTATCGGCCGATATTTGCCGTATCGGAATTCCGATACCGAGTTACGATATTTTTGTGATATCGGGAATCGGTATCGGGATTAAGATTCATTTGTAAAATAAAGAATAAAAATAAAAAATATTGATATACTCACCCTCTGACGCGCCCTGGTTGTCACCGCTGCAACCGCCATGCTTTCGTTCCTAGGAATGAGCGCGTTAAGGGCCTTCGATGACGTCGCGGCTTGTGATTGGTCGCTGAGCGGTCATGTGACCGCTCACGCGACCAATCACAAGCCGCGACATCATCGAAGATCATCGAAGACCATTAACGATACATGAAGACTGACTTCCAAACTGTTTTGTTCACCGATGAGTTCCGTGCAACGCTCGATGGTCCAGATGGATGGAGTGGAGGATGGCTAGTTGATGGACATCCCATGAAAACATGGCTAAGATGCCAACAAGGAGGAGGTGGAGTAATGTTTTGGGCTGGAATCATGGGGAGAGACATTGTCGGCCCCTTTATGATCCCTGAAGGGGTAAAGATGAACTCCATAATCTATGTGGAGTTTCTAAAACAACACTTCCTGCAATGGTTCAAGAAGTAAAACTGTTCTTTCCGCAGCAAGATCATTTTCATGCATGATAATGCACCGTCTCATGCTGAAAAAAACACATCTGCATCTCTGGCTGCTATGGGCATAAAAGAGGACAAACTTATGGTGTGGCCACCATCTTCCCTTGACCTCAACCCCATTGAGAACCTCTGGAGCATCATCAAAAGGAGTGTCCATGATGGCGGGAGGCAGTTCACATCTAAGCAACAGATTGACAGATTCAATGGACGAGAGAGTTCAGAAGCTTCTTTCGAACAAGGGGTCCTATGTGCAAATGTAACATCACCTAGAATAAAGTTTTCACTTGAAAACTGTTTGATTTCACTTTGTAATAAGCTGATAATGCTTATAACTTCACAATTGACCACTTTTTTGTTCAAAATAAATTAAAAAAGGTTGAAAACTCTGCTGTGCATAATTATTTGGAACATGCATTTTGAGTGTTTATTTTTTTTTTTTAAAGATACTGTTTTCATAGGCAGTTTGTTCCAAAACATTGCTATTATACTATAATAGTAGATGACTGGAAAATAACAATGACTGCAATTCAGATAGGTAATTTAGAGAAAATATGAGGAAATATTATCTGCATAATAATTTGGAACACAGTGTACAGTACCACCCACACCGTATACTGACCCCTTAGTAGCCCTCAAACTGTTTGATGGCTCCAACACTGTATGATGGTCCCTTCACTGTAATCCCCACACTGTACGTTGGCACCCTAGATAGCCTCCATATAGTATAATACACCAGATCATCTTAAATATAGTATAATGCACTCACCATAGGCCTACTCTATATTGTATGATGCACCCTCCTAGGCAGACTCTATAGCACAAGGCAGCACCCATATTCAGACTAATGCACAAGGCAGCACCCATAGGCAGACTAGTGTTAGGTGTCGAGTTCCCGCCTCTGCACAGTGGGAATCTCGAACCATCTCCGCTGCAGTCTCCCATTCTTCTTCAGCTGCAGTGGAGCCTGCTCAGCGGAGATGTCACTCCCAGCATCTAGCTCAGGCTGATAGTGGGCGACTGGTTACTACTGTCCTTCCAGGCTCTGCCTTTGTAACAAGCACTGATCAGCAGTGAGCAGATCTTTCTGGGACTAAGTCCTGCTTTCCCCATACAGAGCATGCCCATGGGACGTCCTCCCATTGGAGGTCGAGTGTCACATGCTCCGGTCCTGTTGCGGCTCCTATTGGACCATCTGGAAGGTCTTGTGGCACTGCCGCTATAAAAGGTTTGCATGGCTGCTCGGCCATGCGCTAGTGTACACTTGTAAATGTGTGTTTGTTGACGTGTGAAAGTCATTCATTAATTATCCCCTCCCTTGTGTATGACTGCTCATGTAAGGTGGATGATTGCTACCTAGCGCCCGACTTAGCTCAGCACGTGACAGACAAAACCGCGTCAAATTGCTGCGACTGCCAGTACGGCGCCGTGCGCTGTCACAGCGCTTTCCTTACACAAGCCTGGGTGGTTATTGGAGTCCGCCAGAGCGGCACCGCATGCACTCTCGTGCATCTAAATAATTTTTATTATTTTATTCACTCTGACACCCCAGTTGTGGTGTCGAGCGCAAGAGGTCTAGATGAACTCTAGTCCAGAGTCTTCGGATTGAGTTCTGTGACTCCTTGCTTGTGCACTTTTGTGTGGTACCGCAGCCCTGTGATGCAAAAGGGTTCGCTTTCTTCATACAGGGTGAAGTAAACCCGTGTGTGAATCCATTTTGTACTGCCATAGAGTCCGTCATTACTCAGCAGCAGGTACCATCTCTGCACGGTGGACCCCGGGCTGCGAACGCACCTTATTCTATCTATCTTATTATTTGGTGCGTTCCGCTAGCCCTAAAACTCTGTAGTATAAGGCAGCACCATCATAGTCAGACCTTGAAGTATAAGGCAGCACCTGTATAGACAGACCTTATAGCACAAGGCAGCACCCCATAGGCAGACCCTTTGGTATAAGGCAGCGCCCCATAGGCAGACCGTTTAGTATAAGGCAGCACCCCATAGGCAGACTCTGTAGTATAAGGCAGCACTCCCATAGGCAGATCCTGTAGCATAAGGCAACACCTCCATAGGCAAACCCTGCAGTATAAGGCAGCACCCCTATAGGCAGACACTGTAGTATAAGGAAGCACCCCCATAGGCAGACCCTGTAGTATAAGGCAGCACCTCCATAGGCAGACCCTGTAGTATAAGGCAGCCCCTCCATAGGCAGACCCTGTAGTATAAGGCAGCACCTCCATAGGCAGACCCTGTAGCATAAGCCAGTACCCCATAGGCAGACCCTGCAGTATAAGGCAGCAACCCCATAGGCAGACCCTGTAGTATAAGGCAGCCCCCATAAAAAAACAGTAAATAAATATTCACCTCTCTTCCTCCTTGTTCCCGCCGTGCTCCAAGCTCCCGCTCATCTCCTGACAGCGGGCGCTGGATAGTGATGTAATCGCACATGCTGTCAGTGTCAGCGTCGGTGATGTCAAACGCTGACAGGGGGATGATGGGAGAAGGAACATAGCGCTCCTTCCCTCATCAATGCGTTCAGCTGTATTGGCTAAATGCCGAAACAGCTGACCTTGCAATGACCGGCAGGGGGCCCACTGCTGACACCGGGCCCCCCGGCCCCAAAACGGCAGAGCAGGGAGTTCAATTCTCACTGCTCTGCCACAGAATGCAACTGTATCGGCATAGCTCCTTGTGGGCTCTCTCTGAGCATCGTGCCTGGGGCCACCGCCCCTTCTGCCCCCCTGGTAGCTACGTTACTGATGGTGACTCTATATAAGCATGCCAATTATATGGAGCAGCACAAAGACCTCCTGTATCTGTCATATTAATGTTCAGTCATTATTAAGAATTATTAAGATCTTACACATCCATATAAAGCTAAGGAACATAGACTAAATAATAGGTATACTGTTTGTTCAACTCTAGCTATGTATTTCACTAGAAAAATGAAGGCAGCACTCCAATAGAAAAAATAAATGTGGTTTATTGGCCCATGTGCGACGTTTCAGTCCAAAATGTGGCCCTTTCTCAAGCAGTTGTAAAGTGCAAATGTATATATATATATTGAATTAAACAAGCACAGAGATTTATAACAATCAGTGAATAATACAAAATAAAAATCAGCTGTGAATCATAAAATTGTCTGCTCACAGTGGCTTTATTTGGGATGATCATACCCTTTCTTTGGTTGTTGGTTGAGTTCCCTCTCATAAAGGGGGTTCTCCTACCTTCCATTGGTGCCCAGGGGACATTTTCCCAGCTAATGGGGATGCTCCCGGCGCCATTGGGTTAGTCCCATAGCCCATTGTTTCTTGAGCAAAAAGCGGTCTCTTTTTAGAGTCCCTTTACATGCAGTCTTCTACAAGAAGGGTTTCTCCCAGGTGGCTACAGTATACACAAAATAAATTACCGTATATACTCGAGTATAAGCCGAGATTTTCAGCCCAAATTTTAGGGCTGAAAGTGCCCCCCTCGGCTTATACTCGAGTCACGGTAGCGGTGGGGTCGGCAGGTGAGGGGCTGAGGGCGCTGGGGTATACTTACCTAGTCCCAGCGATCCTCGCGCTGTCCCTGCCGTCCCACGGTCTTCTGTGCTGCAGCTTCTTCCTCTCTTCAGCGGTCACGTGGGACCGCTCATTACAGAAATGAATAAGCGGCTCCACCTCCCATAGGGGCGGAGCCGCTTATTCATTTCTCTAATCAGCGGTGCCGGTGACCGCTGATAGAGAAAGAAGCTGCAGCGCCGAAGACAGGAGGGGACAGCGCGAGGATCGCCAGGACTAGGTGAGTATGTTATATTCACCTGTCCTCGTTCCAGCCGCCGGGCGCCGCTCCATCTTCCCGGCCGGCGCCTCCATCTTCCCGGCGTCTGCGCTCTGACTGTTCAGGCAGAGGGCGCGATGACGCATATAGTGTGCGCGGCGCCCTCTGCCTGATCAGTCAGAGCAGAGACGCCGGGAAGATGGAGGCGCCGGAACGAGACGCTGGGAGCTGCAATCAAGGGAGGTGAGTATGTGTTTTTTTTTTTTATTGCAGCAGTAGCAGCGGCAGCACAGATTAATGTGGAGCATCTATGGGGCACAGTGAACGGTGCAGAGCACCGTATAAGGCACAGCTAGGGGGCACAATGAACGGTGCAGAGCACCGTATAAGGCACAGCTAGGGGGCACAGTGAACGGTGCAGAGCACCGTATAAGGCACAGCTAGGGGGCACAGTGAACGGTGCAGAGCACCGTATAAGGCACAGCTAGGGGGCACAGTGAACGGTGCAGAGCACCGTATATGGCACAGCTAGGGGGCACAGTGAACGGTGCAGAGCACCGTATAAGGCACAGCTAGGGGGCACAGTGAACGGTGCAGAGCACCGTATAAGGCACAGCTAGGGGGCACAGTGAACGGTGCAGAGCACCGTATATGGCACAGCTAGGGGGCACAGTGAACGGTGCAGAGCACCGTATATGGCACATCTATGGGGCACAGTGAACGGTGCAGAGCACCGTATATGGCACATCTATGGGGCACAATGAACGGTGCAGAGCACCGTATATGGCACAGCTAGGGGGCACAATGAACGGTGCAGAGCACCGTATAAGGCACAGCTAGGGGGCACAATGAACGGTGCAGAGCACCGTATATGGCACATCTATGGGGCACAGTGAACGGTGCAGAGCACCGTATATGGCACAGCTAGGGGGCACAATGAACGGTGCAGAGCACCGTATATGGCACAGCTAGGGGGCACAATGAACGGTGCAGAGCACCGTATAAGGCACAGCTAGGGGGCACAGTGAACGGTGCAGAGCACCGTATATGGCACATCTATGGGGCACAGTGAACGGTGCAGAGCACCGTATATGGCACAGCTAGGGGGCACAATGAACGGTGCAGAGCACCGTATATGGCACAGCTAGGGGGCACAATGAACGGTGCAGAGCACCGTATAAGGCACAGCTAGGGGGCACAATGAACGGTGCAGAGCACCGTATAAGGCACAGCTAGGGGGCACAGTGAACGGTGCAGAGCACCGTATATGGCACATCTATGGGGCACAGTGAACGGTGCAGAGCACCGTATATGGCACAGCTAGGGGGCACAATGAACGGTGCAGAGCACCGTATAAGGCACAGCTAGGGGGCACAATGAACGGTGCAGAGCACTGTATATGGCACAGCTAGGGGGCACAATGAACGGTGCAGAGCACCGTATAAGGCACAGCTAGGGGGCACAATGAACGGTGCAGAGCACCGTATATGGCACATCTATGGGGCACAGTGAACGGTGCAGAGCACCGTATAAGGCACAGCTATGGGGCACAGTGAACGGTGCAGAGCACCGTATAAGGCACAGCTAGGGGGCACAGTGAACGGTGCAGAGCACCGTATAAGGCACAGCTAGGGGGCACAATGAACGGTGCAGAGCACCGTATATGGCACATCTATGGGGCACAGTGAACGGTGCAGAACACCGTATAAGGCACAGCTATGGGGCACAGTGAACGGTGCAGAGCACCGTATAAGGCACAGCTAGGGGGCACAGTGAACGGTGCAGAGCACCGTATAAGGCACAGCTAGGGGGCACAATGAACGGTGCAGAGCACCGTATATGGCACATCTATGGGGCACAGTGAACGGTGCAGAGCACCGTATATGGCACAGCTAGGGGGCACAATGAACGGTGCAGAGCACCGTATAAGGCACAGCTAGGGGGCACAATGAACGGTGCAGAGCACCGTATAAGGCACAGCTAGGGGGCACAATGAACGGTGCAGAGCACCGTATATGGCACATCTATGGGGCACAGTGAACGGTGCAGAGCACCTTATAAGGCACAGCTAGGGGGCACAGTGAACGGTGCAGAGCACCGCATAAGGCACAGCTAGGGGGCACAGTGAACGGTGCAGAGCACCGTATATGGCACATCTATGGGGCACAGTGAACGGTGCAGAGCACCGTATATGGCACAGCTAGGGGGCACAATGAACGGTGCAGAGCACCGTATATGGCACAGCTATGGGGCACAGTGAACGGTGCAGAGCACCGTATATGGCACATCTAGGGGGCACAATGAACGGTGCAGAGCACCGTATATGGCACAGCTATGGGGCACAGTGAGCGGTGCAGAGCACTGTATATGGCACAGCTAGGGGGCACAGTGAACGGTGCAGAGCACTATATGGGGCACAGCTATGGGGAAATATGAATGGTGTAGAGCACTATATGGCACAGCTATGGGGAAATAATGATCTATTTTTATTTTTGAAATTCACCGGTAAATGCTGCATTTCCACCCTAGGCTTATACTCGAGTCAATAAGTTTTCCCAGTTTTTTGTGGCAAAATTAGGGGGGTCGGCTTATACTCGGGTCGGCTTATACTCGAGTATATACGGTAATCTTTGTGTGCTAGTGGGTGTCATACAAGGGATCATATTCCTAACAGACACCTGCTTTGATTCACACATTTATGCTGCAATCAGCAGCACTGTGGTGGTCAAAGATGGTGATGTGCTGTGAACTACAGTTCCCATCTGCCCCTGAACAGGAGGTGATGGACTGTATGGCATGACAACTTCCTGACATGTGCAATATTTTCCTAGGAATGCTGAATACTGCCCTTTTTTTCCCTCATCTCCGAAGACACGTGGGGTGAATCATGCCCCCAGTATTTTATGATTCACAGCTGATTTTTATTGACAATTGTCTGTCATTTTGTATTATACTGTAATAGACACTGGATGTGTCCTATGTACTTGCTATTGCACTTTACTTCATTGATCCTTTTTTTGTGAATCTCTTACTTGCTTCATATTTTATATACTTACAATATAATGCACAACTCCAATAAATATAAGCATAATTTTATTAAATCATAAAAACATTACACAATCCATAATACAAGGGAAAACGAAAACAGATGGAAAAAGAACGAGATGACACAGGGACTAACACACAATATATATATAGTTCATGATTGTCAGTACTGAAAATAAAAATATATATATATACACTAGAACATATAAAAATACATATATGTAGATACCCACAAGATTGTATGTAACTAAAGGGCAGTGTGGCTCAAAATTAAATTATTACTCTATAGAGCTAATGTGCAGTTAAAAATAGGTTTATATGGGTCAATAATATCATCATAATATAAAAAAGTTATCTTAGGAATAAGACCCATAAACCAAAAGTATTATAGTGGAATAGAGTGCAAAAAATCTTATTCAGCTATAGCATGCATAATTATGCCCAATATAGTTGAGAGCCAACAAGTCATAAAAGGTATCACCATATCAAAAACTACAAATAAATTATAATGTTAGTAAGATACCCTAATATGCCCATATATCTATGTCTCTCACTAGTAAACATGAATTCTAAGGAGACAAAGTGTCATGAGGACAAGAAAATAGGTGGAATGCAGTGGGATACTGACCATATAAGCCCGCACCTGCCCGACGCGCGTTTCACCTGAGCTTTCCCTCGTCAAAGGATATTAGGGTATCTTACTAACATTATAATTTATTTGTATTTTTTGATATGGTGATACCTTTTATGACTTGTTGGCTCTCAACTATATTGGGCATAACTATGCATACTATAGCTGAATAAGCTTTTTTGCACTCTATTGCACTATGACACGTTTGGTTTATGGGTCTTATTCCTAAGATAACTTTTTTATATTATGATGATATTATTGACCCATATAAACCTATTTTTAACTGCAAATTGTTGCACATTAGCTCTATAGAGCAATAATTTAATTTTGAGCCACACTGCTCTTTAGTTACATACAGTCTTGTGGGTATCTACATATATGTATTTTTATATGTTCTAGTGTTATATATATGTATATATATATATATATATATATATACTAGAAAAAAATGGAACAGCACAGATCCTATATTTATCTTTGGGTGCAAAGCCCAAACAACCCGTCCAATGGTCGTTGTAAATCCAGACAGATCACAAAAGCAGGCAGCACTCCATATCCTTTAAAGACAATATGCAGGTGTTTATTGAGCCCACATCTCCATGCAACGTTTCGGCTACAACTGAGCCTTGAGAAAGGCTCAGTTGTAGCCGAAACGTTGCATGGAGATGTGGGCTCAATAAACACCTTCATATTGTCTTTAAAGAATATGGAGTGCTGCCTGCTTTTGTGATCTGTCTATATATATATATATATATATATATATATAATTTTTTTTTTTTTTTCAGTACTGACAATCATGAGATTTTTATATGGGCCATTATGAACTATATATACATATTGTGATTAGTCCCTGTGTCATCTCGTTCTTTTTCCATCTGTTTTCGTTTTCCCTTGCATTATGGATTGTGTAACGTTTTTATGATTTAATAAAATTATGCTTATTACTAGCTGAAGAGCCCGGCGTTGCCTGGGCATAGTAAATATCTGTGGTTAGTTATAGCACCTCACTTCTCTTATTTTCCCATCACGCCTCTCATTTTCCCAATCACCTCTTTCATTTTCCCCCTCACATCTCTCATTTTCTCCCTCACACCTCTCATTTTCTCCCTCAGTCCTCTCATTCCCCCCTAACACTTGTCATTTCAACCTCACATCTGTCATTTTCTGACCACTCCACTATTTTTCCTCACTTCTCTCATTTTGCACTCACACCTTTTCATTTTCACCTCACACCTCTCATTTTCACCTCATCACCTCAGTATATACATGTTTGTCATCTCCCTTATATATAGTATACATCTGTATGTCATCTCCTATATATAGTATATACCTGTATGTCATCTCCCCTGTATATAGTATATACCTGCTGTGTGTCATCTCCCCTATATATAGTATATACCTGAATGTCATCTCCTTCTATATATAGTATATACCTGTATGTCATCTCCTCCTGTATATAGTATATACCTGTGTGTCATCTCCCCTGTATATAGTATATATCTGAGTGTCATCTCCTCCTGCATATAGTATATACCTGCATGTCATCTTCTATATATAGCATATACCTGTATGTCATCTCCTCCTGTATATAGTATATACCTGTATGTCATCTCCTCCTGTATATATATGTACCTATATGTCATCTCCTCCTCTATATAGTATATACCTGTGTGTCATCTCTCCTGTATATAGTATATATCTGTGTGTCATCTCCCCTGTATATAGTATATACCTGTGTGTCATCTCCTCCTGTATTAGACCTCGTTCACACGTTATTTGCTCAGTATTTTTACCTCAGTATTTGTAAGCTAAATTGGCAGCCTGATAAATCCCCAGCCAACAGGAAGCCCTCCCCCTGGTAGTATATATTAGCTCACACATACACATAATAGACAGGTCATGTGACTGACAGCTGCCGTATTTCCTATATGGTGCAATTGTTGTAGTTTGTCTGCTTATTAATCAGATTTTTATTTTTGAAGGATAATACCAGACTTGTGTGTGTTTTAGGGCGAGTTTCATTTGTCAAGTTGTGTGTGTTGAGTTGCGTGTGGCGACATGCATGTAGCGACTTTTGTGAGATGAGTTTTGTGTAGCAACATGCGTGTAGCAACTTTTTGTGTGTCGAGTTACATGTGACAGGTTAGTGTAGCAAGTTGTGTGCAGCAAGTTTTGCGCATGGCGAGTTTTGCGCATTGCGAGTATTATGTGTGGTGTCTTTTGAGTATGTGCAAGTTTTGTGTGAGGCAACTTTTGCATGTGTTGCAACTTTTGTGCATGTGGCAATTTTTCCACGTGTGCAAGTTTTGCGTGTGGCGAGTTTTTCATGAGGAGAATTTTGCACTTGTGGCGAGTTTTGCAAGAGCCTAGTTTTTGCATGTGGTGAGTTCTGCGCGTGGCGAGTTTTTAGTGGCGACTTTTGTGTTTTGACTTTTATGTGGCGAGGTTGGTGTATTTGTGGTGAAATGTGTGCTGAGGGTAATATGTGTTCAAGCACGTGGTAGTGTGTGGCGCATTTTGTGTGTGTTCATATCCCCGTGTGTGGTGAGTATCCCATGTTGAGGCCCCACCTTAGCAACTGTACGGTATATACTCTTTGGCGCCATCGCTCTCATTCTTTAAGTCCCCCTTGTTCACATCTGGCAGCTGTCAATTTGCCTCCTACACTTTTCCTTTCATTTTT